>NC_036842.1:88753475-88757542 GCF_002910315.2 Salvelinus sp. IW2-2015
TGTGTGTGTGTGTGTGTGTGTGTGTGTGTGTGTGTGTGTGTGTGTGTGTGTGTGTATGTGTAGGTCCTCCCTCCTCTGCGGGACGTGAAGAATCTACCAGAAGTGGGGAACGCCCTTCGTAACAAGCTTGTTCGTCTGATGACCAACATTGACACTGATGTCAAGAACTGTGCAGCAGAGTTCCTATTCGTCCTGTGTAAAGAAAGTGGTGAGTGGTGTTTTTGTCTGCTTTCTCATTTTCTACAGTTCATAAAGCCCTGAAGTGTGTACCCTCTATTGCCGTGTTGTTCACTGTTGTCCATCATAGTAGGAACCTTGATTTCTGGCTTTCTCAATAGCCAAGTGATGAACCAGATTTGGAAGTATGATTAACATGAGACTACCATAATAAGGAAACTATAGGATTTGTAATATAATTCTTCTCCCCCATCCACACCCCCTTCCACGCTATTTCTATCCCGTGCAGTGTCCAGGTTCATTAAGTACACAGGCTATGGCAACGCAGCGGGTCTCCTGGCCGCCCGGGGGCTTCTGCGAGGGGGGGGCAACCCAGGCGTCTACTCTGAGGATGAGGACAGTGACACAGAAGAGTACCGTGAGGCCAAATCTCAGTGAGTTGAATTTAACTTTATTAATAATGGACATATCTCAGTGAGTTGAATTTAACTTTATTCCACATTTCCAACATGTAATACAGATCCATTTCCACCATGTCAACAGTCCATTTCCACCAGTCAAACAGTCCATTTTCCACAACTGTCAACAGTCCATTTCCAACAAATGTCCTACAGTCCATTTCCACAGTGTCCAAACAGTCCTTTCCACATTTCACCACAATTCAAACAGTCCATTCCACATGTCAACAAGTCCATTTCACATGTCTACAGTCCATTTCCACATGTCTACCAGTCCATTTCCAACATGTCTACAGTCCAATTTCCCATGTCAAGCAGTCCATTTCCACATGTCAAGCAGTCCATTTCCACATGTTCAACAGTCATTTCACATGTCTACAGTTCCATTTCCACATGTCAAACAGTCCATTTCCACATTTCTACAGTCCATTTCCACATGTCAACAGTCCATTTCCAACAATGTGTCAACAGTCCATTTCCACATGTTCAACAGTCCATTTCCAAACATGTCTCAGTCCATTTCCACATGTCAACAGTCCCCTTCGCATCATTTCCAACATTCAACAGTCCCATTTCGCACATGTCAACAGTCTATTCAATGTCTACAGTCCATTTTCCACATGTCTACAGTCATTTCCACATGTCTAACAGTCCATTTTCCACATGTAACAGTCATTTCCACATGTCAACAGTCCATTTCACATGTCAACAGTCCATTTCCACATGTCTAAGTCATTTCAACATGTCAACAGTCCATTATCCACAAAAGTCATCAGTCCATTTCCACATGTCAACAGTCCCATTTCCACATGTCCTACAGTCCATTTCCACATGTCAACAGTCCTATTCCCATTTCCACATGGCAACAAAGTCCATATATTTCCATTTCCAACATGTCTACAGTCCATTTCCCACATGTCAACAATCCATTTCACATTTCCACATGTTCTACAGTTCCATTTCCACATGTATACAAGTCCATTTTCACATTTCACATGTCTACAGTCCATTTCCATTATGTCTACAGTGTCATTTCCACATTTCCAACAGTTCAACAGTCCATTTCACAATGTCAACACGTCCTTTCCACAATTTCCCACATGTCTACAGTCCATTTCCATTCACAGTCCATTTCCACATAATCAACAGTCCATTTCCACATGTCAACGTCCATTTCACATGTCTACAGTCCAATTCCACATGTCACAGTTCCCTTTCCACATTTCCACATGTCAACATCAATCTGTCAACAGTTTTCCACATGTTCAAGCAGTCCATTTTCCACATTGTCTACAGTCCATTTCCACATGTCACGTCCATTTCCACATGTCACAGTCCATTTCCACATGTCAACAGTTCCCATTTCCACATGTCCGTCCATACATAAAGTCCAATTTCCACATGTCTACAGTCCAATTATACCACATGTCAACAGTCCATTTCCACATGTCTACAGTCCATTTCCACATGGTCAACAGTCCATTTCCACATGGTCACAGCTCCATTTCCACATGTCAACAGGTCCATTTCAACATGTCTACAGTCCATTTCACATTGTCAAGAACATGTCCCTTTCCACATTTTCACACATGTCACAGTTTCCCCTCAAGTCTTATCCCACATGTCTACAGTCATTTCCACATCAAGTCCTTACAGTCTCTCCTTTCCAACAAATGTCTTACAGTCCATTTCACATGTCAGACAGTCCATTCCACATGTCGAACAGTCCATTCCCACATGTCAACAGCTCCATTTCCACATGTCTACAGTCCATTTCCACATGTCAACAGTCCATTTCCACAAGTCATCAGTCCATTTCCACATGTCAAGCATCCATTTCCACATGTCTACAGTCCATTCCACATGATCAAAGTCCCTTTCCACATTTTCCACATGCAACAGTCTTTCCACATTTCCACATGTCAACAGTCCATTTCCACATCACAGTCTACAGTCCATTTCCACATCCACATGTCAACAGTCCATTCCACATTTCCACATTCTAAGTCCCCCCATTTCCACATGTCAACAGTTCCATTTCCACATTTCCACATGTCTACAGTCCATTTCCAATGTCTACAGTCCATTTCCACATTTCCACATTTCCACATGTCAAGTCCATTTCCAATGTCCACAGTCCATTCCACATGTCAACAGTCCTTTCACAATGTCAACAGTCCCTTTCCACATTTTCCACATGTTCTACAGTCCATTTCCACATGTCAATCAAGTCCATTTCCACTATGTCAACAGTCCATTTCCAACATGTCAACAGGTCCATTTCCACATGCCACGATGTCAACAGTCCATTTTCCACATCCCGTCTAACAGTCCATTTCCACATGTCTACAAATCAGCATTTTTCCACATGTCTACAGTCCATTTCCACATGTCACACGTCCATTTCCACATGGTCTACAGTCCATTCCACATGTCTACAGTCCATTTCCACATTTTCCCATGTTCAACAGTCCATTTCACATTCAACAGTCCATTCCACATGTCTACACAGTCCACATTCCACATGTCTAGCAGTCATTTCCAAATTCTTACAGTCCATGTTCCAACATGTATTCAGTCCTTTCCACATTTCCAGCCATTTCCAGAATTATAGTCTGTTACCCAATTTTATGAACACTATGTTGCAACAAATCGTACATGAAATACTCTGTTAGCTGTTTTTTGGGGGGTAGAAAACTTTAATAATTGCAGATAGATTGTCGCTTCCATAATGAATTGTCTGCATCATTTCCAATCCCCCATAACTAAAAAAATATTTTCATTTTAAAAAAAAATTAAAAAATATCTATTATAATATATACTCTTTAGCTGTTGGTAACACTTCCTGCCTCAGCTCATTAATGATGCATGAACCACCAGTGGGAAGGGAAAGCGATGAGGACACCCTGCTGGGAGCCTGTGCACTGCTGCAGTGAGCTCATCTGTGTCATTGTGGCCCTGTTCCAATAAATGCACCTCCTTACTGTAATGTTCTCTAGATAAATCACCTGATCTCACCAAACTGGGTTGCCTGTAGGATATCTATGCGAGTCCTGGGTTTCACCTTATCCAACCGTTTCAGCAATCAGGCCGATTAGGCTACTTTGAAAATACTCTTTACCTGGAGAGCTTATCAACATGTTGACCATGCTTCATGGCCTCCAATGCTCCTCTGTTCCTCTTGTCATTCCCTCCAGGGGTTGGCTGCTCCATCCTCACTCTGCCTGTCACAAGGGTTAATTCTGGCCAGAACAGAGAATCACAGTGCTAACTCATTCTGATAAGGCCAAGATGGCCGAGAACTAAATGTCAATTGATTTTTAACTATTCCTAAATAAGGCATGTATGCAATTAATTTTTCAGAGCGAAAGGCTGTGTCTGTTTCCCCCAAGGACATGAGAACAGAGCAGGGCTCCATTATAATAAACTTCG
>NC_036842.1:88757567-88759692 GCF_002910315.2 Salvelinus sp. IW2-2015
GTTCACAGCTCCATTTCCACATGTCAACAGTCCATTTCCAACAATTTCTACAGTCCATTTCCACATGTTCAAACAGTCCTTTCCAACATTTCTCATCCACATGTCAAACATCTCGCTCATTTCCACATCACAGTCTTTGCTGTCACTCATTCATGTCTACAGTCAATTTTCCACATGTCTACAGGTCTTTTCCACATGTCTAACAGTCCATTTCCACATGTACACAGTCATTTCCACATGTCAACAGTCCATTCACATGTCAACAGCTCCATTTCCACATGTCTACAGTCCATTTCCACATGTCAACAGTCCAATTTCCACAAATCATCAGTCCATTTCACATCTATGTCAACAGTCCATTTCACATGGTTACAGTCCATTCCACATGTTCTAACAGCCCTATTCCCATTTCCACATGGCAACAGTCCATTATTCACATTTCCAACATGTTACAGTCCATTTCCCACATGTCAACAGATCCATTTCCACATTTTCCACATGTTCTACAGTCCATTTCCACTGTCATACAAGTCCATTTCACATTTCACATGTCTACAGTCCATTTCCATATGTCTTACAGTCCATTTCCACATTTCCACATGTCACTCAGTCCATTTCCACAGGTCGTTCAACCAGTCCCTTTCCACATTCTCCACATACCTGTTCTACAGTCCATTTCCACATGTCAACAGTCCATTTCCACATGTCAACAGTCCATTTCCACATGTCAACAGTCCAATTTCCACATGTCTTACAGTCCATTTCCACATGTTCAACAGTCTTCCCATTTCCACATGTCAACAGTCCATTTCCACATGTCAAACAGCATTTCCACATGTCTACAGCCTTTCCACATGTTCACAGTCCATTTCCACAATGGTCGTACAGTCCATTTCCACATGTCAACAGTCCATTTCCACATGATCAACAGTCCATTTCCACTGGGTCAACAGTCCATTTTCCACATGTCCTACCAGTACGCATGGTTCAACATGATCTAACAGAATTCCAAATTCCACCAAATGATACTGACATGTGGAAATGGACTGTTGACATGTGGAAATGGACTGTTGACTTGTGGAAATGGACTGTTGACATGTGGAAATGGACTGTAGACATGTGGAAATGGACTGTAGACATGTGGAAATGGACTGTAGACATGTGGAAATGGACTGTAGACATGTGGAAATAGACTGTTGACATGTGGAAATGGACTGTTGACATGTGGAAATGTGGAAAGGGACTGTTGACATGTGGAAATGGACTGTAGACATGTTGAAATGGACTGTTGACATGTGGAAATGGACTGTTGACATGTGGAAATGGACTGTTGACATGTGGAAATGGACTGTTGTTTGACATGTGGAAATGGACTGCTAGACATGTGGAAATGACTATTGACATGTGGGAAATGGACTGTTGACATGTGGAAATGGACTGTTTGACATGTGGAAATGGACTGTAGACATGTGGAAATGGACTGTAGACATGTGGAAATGGACTGGTTGACATGTGGAAATGGACTGTTGACATGGTGGAAATGGACTGTAGACATGTGGAATGGGACTGTTGACATGTGGAAATGGACTGTTGAATGTGGAAATGGACTGTTGAGCAATGTCGAAATGGACTGTAGACATGTGGAAAATGGACTGTAGACATGTTGGAAATGGACTGTAGACATGTTGAAATGGACTGTTGAATGTGGAAATGGACTGTTTGGACATGTGGAAAATGTGGAAAGGACTGTTGAATGTGGAAATGGACTGTAGACATGTTGGAAATGGTCTGTTGACATGTGGGAAATGGACTGTTGACATGTGGAATGGACTTGTAGAAATGGTGGAAATGGACTGTGACTGTGAATGAACATGTTGGAATGGATGGACTGTTGACATGGTGGAAATGGGAACTGTAAGAGCATGTGGAATGAACTGTAGACATGTGGAATGGACTGTATACACCTGTGGAAATGGACCTCGTTGACATGTGTGAAATTGACTGTAGACATGTGGAAATGGAGATGTCTGACATGTGGAACTGGACTGTTGACATGTGGAAAAATGGACTGTTGAACATGTGGAGAAATTGGTTGTGACAAGGGACGTTGAAATGTGGAAAATTA
>NC_036842.1:88766270-88776967 GCF_002910315.2 Salvelinus sp. IW2-2015
ACTTTGGAAATGTGGAAATAGACTGTCTACCTGTTGCTTAATCCACTACCTCCTTTCCTAACAATAGTGATGTTCAATACAATGTAAACATGTAATATTATCAATAATACACGGTAATGATCACAGCACTGCAGCCATATGTATTGGAATAATGAATCATCATAAATGTCTTTTGAGTTGAGACTTTTCTATCTTTCAGGTCCAATATTATCCAGCCAATGATGCTGGGGAGTGATGGTTCGATGACACAGATGAATTCTGGCGACCTGCGACGAATGAGAGACCAGATACCACAGGGACAACAACTACACCTACAAACACAACTACGTCTAGAACCACAACAACAACAACAAGAACATCAAAAAGAACAACAAGATCAACAACAACAGCAAGGCTCAGGCAGCGAGGACGAGGGGGAGGTAGAATGAATAAAATGGACTGTCACCTGTTGTGCAACTTCTGTCACAGGCTCTGAAGCTTATCGGTGCAGGCGGAATCATCATCTGATGTAAGACAATGACGGTGTACTAAAATAGTTACAGTGTTTGAGTAGCATGTGAAATGTTAACTATCTTTCTTAAGTGTATAGTAATGTTCTGGGTTGTGATTAACTTCCATCAGTGTGTTTGGGTATGTTTTCTGCCTTTTGTAGGTGAAATACTTTACATATCGGGCTCCTTTCACATTAAATGTTGTTTCAAGACTTTAATCTTCTTTACATTCTCAAAAGACAGAATGAAACTGCGTGATGAGTTTCCCTTTATTTGACCCTGTTCTTTTTTTCGTTGTTCTTATACTGAGCAAATTATATTTAAATTATTTATAGAATTAAATGATGAATCAATTAATACTSTTTCAGTAGTTGCATTGTTCTAAACTAGTGATCAGAGAGCCTCAAAATKAAGTATAATATCTGATGATATTATGAGGTGTTTTTCATGTTATGTGATAACTGACGTTTTTTGGGATGGGTGATCTTGATATGGTGTGCCACGATACTATCTCCGTTATGTGCAYATTTCAGTTCAGAATGGGAATGAGAAAACAATCTGTTGATTTTAGGTGGTTTCATGGCAATTTAAAGGTTGGATGAAAATAATCCACGTATATATTTACCCTAATTTATATTGTATACCAACACTAATGTGAGGTTCAGTAAAAATGTTTCAAAAACATTCTCTTGAATTGGCATCTTTTATAAATAAATATTCTTGGCATTTTATTTGACTTTTACAGTAATTATCAGGTATCTACTGAGAAAGTCCATGGCAAAATGGTAATTAAACAGTAATAAAGATGAATTATTAATAAATATCTTATATTACAAAAGATATTTGTTGCAGTAAACATTGTGCTATATTAGATTTAACCTCCACCTATAATTATTCATTGACCACTAATACAACAGAGGGGGAAATGGGGATTTCCATGGCTACAGGAAGCGAGCGGGTAAGGGACTTGATTCAAGGCCTGGGTTGTGTTCATTAGGGCACACCCAACAGGAAACACTGTACAAAATGTTTGCCATGGAATTTACAACTGAAGKATTCTTATTAGACAACTCCAGGTAGTCCCTCCCTGTTTCAGTCCATTTGCTTCCTTTTGGTGCCTAAGGAACACGACCCAGGTCTTATCAAGCGTTCGCTTTACTGGCCACTAACGCATAACAAACACCAGCCTCCCGGCTCAGAATTAGAGGTGTCATTTTAGGTGAACACAGCTATACTGCAGAGATGAGCTTCTTCTGTCTTCTGACATTATGTAAATAGAGGAATAGGATAATCAGACTACCATATGTCAGGGCTGCCCAACCTTCTTCCTGGAGTTCTACGTCGCGTAGGTTTTCAGTCCCAACTCTAATTTCTCTTATTAGCTGTTCATCAAGATCTTAACTAGCTGAATCATGTACGTTAGGTTAGGGTTGGATTGAAAACCTACAGAACGGTAGATCTCCAGGAAAAGTGGTGGGGGCAGCCCTSTCATATGGATACATAGCCTGTCTCGTTGACAGTAAAAGCTGCCCTCTGGTGGCTGATGCAATGTACTGGAAAGTGTTTTCTGGGTGGAATCAAAGTTATTTTCAGTAGCTTCAGGAATATCAAAACTTTTCATTAAAAAAGTTAGGCAATGTTGTTGACATATTTTCAAAATCTAAACGTATACAACACATTTATGTCACAAAAACTATTTTTTATAATCAAATCAACTCTATACTGAACAAAAATATAAATGCAACATGCAACAATTTCTAAGTTTTTACTCAGTTACAGTTCATGTAAGGAAATAAGTCAATTGAAAAATGTTAATTGGGCCCTAATCTATGGATTTCACATGACTGGGCAGGAGTGCAGCCATGGGTGGGCCTTGGAGGGCATAGGCTTTGAAATAGTCAAATCCACTAATTTGAAGGGGTGTCAAMATACTTTTGTATGTGCTTTACATGTGCATGTGTGTGATGGTTTAGATCAGAAGATGAGACAGTCGTAGTACTGGGACAWTCATTTATTGGTACATTCATTAATATAATCATCCCTCATATAAAGGGTTTAGGAGACTTCAGGAGAAGCCATCTGGAGTAATTCACCGGTGAAGTGGATCGGGGGTCAGTCCGGACAGGTCCACTTAGGAGTGGTGCTTGTAGTCCTCCAGATGGGCCAGGACATAACCAGACGGCCCCAGGATGGTGATGAAGAAGACTGTCAATGCAATGGCTTGCTCCTGGATGAAAACATCACCATTTACAWCATGTTTAGGCCTACAATTATTTGATCTTGAAAATATTTTCTTTCAATATTACGTTTCAATAGAGACATAMAAATGTATTCATCAATTCATCTGACTCTGGGTAAGTAGACAAATGATCTACATCTCGAAATCTCACAGTATCCCATAAAAAAAAATGTATACACCATAACACTGTTGTTGTTGTTGTTGTTTTAATGAATAAATTGAAGGACGTTAAAGGTATAGTTGACTTTTTTACACCTTATAGTCAGATGGCTAACAAAACAACTATGGGGTTGATGGGGGCAATTTAGTCAAAGTTAAATGTTCATGGCCAAATCCCCCTTATGTTATTAGTGCCTATTTAAACACTTCTAAATCATGGATTACAGTTTCTCCTGGCCCATGGACAGTGTACGGAACCATCTGACTGACAATAAGGGGTAAACAAGTGAACTATACCCTTAAATTAATTTACAAATCAATCATTGCAAATAGGGCATTAATGGTCCTGTTTTTTTTGTTTTGTGTCATTTGTTCTATTTTATTACCATGACTGAAATAATGTTCCCATAACATATACAGTACCAGTCAAAACACACCTACTCATTCCAGGGTTCTTCTTTATTTGTACTATTTTCTACATTGTAGAATAATAGTGAAGACSTCAACACTATTAAATAACACATATGGAWTCATGTAGTAACCAAAMAAGTGTTAAACAAATCAACATATATTTCAGATATATCAACATATATTTGAGATTACTACATGATTCCATATGTGTTATTTCCTTCTTTTGACTGGTACTGTATATATATTGCCATGTATTACTTTTCCGTATGGGATGTTTCAATATTATGTTTCAATTGTAATTCAGTCATTTTTGTTGTTGTCCCACTTTACCAACCATGGCTAGCTAAAGTAGGACAGCATGGCTAGCTAAAGTAGGACAGCATGGAGTAGCTAAAGTAGGACAGCATGGCTAGCTAAAGTAGGACAGCATGGCTAGCTAAAGTAGGACAGCATGGCTAGCTAAAGTAGGACAGCATGGCTAGCTAAAGTAGGACAGCATGGAGTAGCTAAAGTGGGACAGTCCTATAGGCTTTTCCAATGGAGGAAAGAGATCCAGTTTACATTTGGGACCCCCTGTACTGGTGCCCTGGTTCTTCTAGTACTGTATCCTGTTCATTTTTCATTGTAGTACTGTTATTAGTACTTTTATTAGTACTGTTATTCGTACTGTTATTAACACTGTTATTAGTACTATTATTACCACTGTACTTAGTACTGGTATTAGTACTCTTATTAGTACTGTTATTAGTACTGTTATTAGTATTGGTATTAATACTGTTATTAGTACTGTACCTAGTACTGTTATTAGTACTCTTATTAGTACTTTTATTAGTACTGTTATTAATACTGTTATTAGTATTGGTATTAATAATGTTATTAGTACTATTATTACTACTGTTATTGGTACTCTTATTAGTACTGTTATTAGTGCTCTTATTAGTACTGTTATTATTACTATTATCAGTACTTGTATTAGTACTGTTATTGGTACTCGTATTAGTACTGTTATTAGTGCTCGTATTAGTAATGTTATTAATACTGTTATTAGCGCTCTTATTAGTACTTGTAGTATTACTATTATCAGTACCCGTATTAGTACTGTTATTAGTACTCTTATTAGTACTGTTATTAATACTTTTATCAGTACTGTTATCAGTACTCCTATTAGTACTCATATTAGTAATCTTATTTGAGTGAATTCAGAAAGAGATTTTAGATTGTTCCGTCTTCTGTAACCYCTTCAGACATCTATCCAACATATTAACCCAACACATGATCCATTTCTGAAATCCTCAGATGTTTCCTAATCACATCAAATGGAATTTAATTGTCATTGGGGTACAGTTACTACTATATGGGTGTCCAGTTTATCTAACCTGCTGTCCCAGTCTACAAAATGCAGGCTGCAACTATGGTTTTGACTCAATGTACACACATGGGTGTGTCATGCCTCCTGTGAATATGATATCCACATGTTTTTGTATGTGATCTTGAGGGTTTCAAGAAATGCATCATGTGTTGRGCTAAKATGTTGGATAAATGTCTAAAGAGGTTACAGAAGAYGTAAATGCAAAAAGTGTCCATACTTGTTCTGAATTCACCCTAGATGAGAATATGGACTTTAAACAGTGGTGAGACATTTCTGTCAGTATGGTTCCCAACGTCCCAGCTGTAGATTTAAATCAAACTGGGCACAGTTTGACTATATTTGGCAAAGTCCTACAAGGTCACATTATTGGCACAATTTCAAGTAGGCTCCATGCACATGAGCTAGACCACAAGGCAGGAAATGTGCGTAGCTTAGTTATCCGTTGCCAAACACATAAAACAAATGTCAAACACACTTTAAAATAAAGGACTTGAATTATCCATGCATGCAACTGACTAGCCTACGTGAAGGAATTTACAGTGATAATGGCGTTATGCGCTCTTCCCCTATAGACCAGACTGGTGTTCACTAGATGGGATACAGCTTTTGGCAGATTTCCCTTTTCGTAGCAGGTTTGGAGAATTAGGTTAAGGTTAGGAAAAGGGTTAGGGGTAGGGTTAGCTACAATGCAAAAAAAATAAACGTTTGACCTAAATTTGACAAAAGCTGTATCTTTTCTAGCCATGGACCCTATAGCCGAACCGTGTGAGACGTCATTAAGCTGTAATAGTCCGTTATTAATATCACCATCTTTACATTAACCCCATATGACTTTGATATAGTCTTWTAATGCAAAATCATGCTTCAAATAGACAAAAATCTAATGGATTTGTGAAGGACGAGCTTTTWCGCGCGGTGCGGGGACATTCTAGGATAGGGAAAGTGCCCAGCAACCTGCTGCATGTACTTACGCCCGCGGAAATGTGGTGCTTCGCAGGCTTGTGTGACAGGGAGGCTTTGGAGACGATCTGCGACCTGACTGCGACCCTCAGCAAATTCACTGAACTCTTGATCCCAGACATGTTGCCTCTTTAGTGGCTGATTTCAATCCAATCTGCCTAATCGTGGTGAGACGTTAACTCTAGTGTGCCCAGGRAAAAGTCAACAATGTCCTTCAGAGGTAGCAGTTGTTTTTTGTTGTCTACCTGCCAAGTGTAATAAAGGGTTTAGCAAATAAAAGAGTATACGTATCGAAGTTCCCTCCCGTTGAAACAGTCTTCTGGTATTCAATTGGTCAAATCAACTGCGTTGGAGGCTCTGCTCCAGACAGGGAGGCTGATATCAAGAGCTGTTCCTGTTGGTCGGCTGTCTGTCTGTCTGTCTGTATGTTACCCTGCAGAGTGAGTCAAAGGAACAAAAACAATGTAGCCTAAACACGCCCCTAAATAACAAATGAAACTAATGTGTGCGTAGTTTTGAAACAAACGAGCGTGCTATATTCAGGTAAACTGTTTGAAAGTGCATTTGTTTATGTGTATGAGTGTGGTGTAAATTCATTTGTTTATTGGGGGGAGGATGTAGTCTAGAGCTGTCACAGCTGTGTGGCTCAGCCTGTTGTGTGGCTGTAGTAAACTTGTTCACAGACTATTGCACACATAAGTCTGGTGGAGAGAGATTGCAGCTGTAGGACAGTAGCTTACTGTACTGTACTGTTTTTCCAGATGTAGCACATCATAAACAGGGTGGTTTGAGCCTTGAATGCTGATTGGCTGACAGCCGTGTTATATCAGGCGTATGACAAAACATGTATTTTTACTGATCTAATTACATTGGTAACCAGTTTATAATAGCAATAAGGCACCTCGGGGGTTTGTGGTATATGGCCAATATTCCACGGCTACGGGCTTTGTCTCCAGGCACTCCACGATGCGTCATGCATAAGAACCGTGCTTAGTCGTGGTATATTGGCCATATACCACACCCCCTCATGCCTTAATTATACACAGGGTCGTTTGGGTCATGGATGCTGATTGGCTGAAACAGCATTTCAGCTGTGTGTATATCAGACAATATACCACGGGTATGACGCAAATATACTTGTTTACGGTTCTATTAAGGTTTAAGGTTTRATGTATTTGTACCAAAGAAAATAAGTGCTAAACAACAATACAGATAAAAACTAATAAATGTGCAGGTGTGGTTGGAAGCCCAAGGGCTTATACGAAAACCACACCACAAACAAAACAACATACAAGACATAAGTACAAAAATAAAACAGGTTTGTTAAAACATAACAAAACACACTAATCATAAATGTACTGATGAACTGATCAACAGTCACAATAAAAATAAACAGCATATGTTTTGTTGTGTGTTTGGAGTGTGTGAGAGAGGCTATATGGAGGAGATTACTTAGTAGTTTGGTTCATCRMGCTGACACCCAGTCTTCGCTTGAAGTTATTTAGGTATGATGATGTTTTGGCAATGTGAAGATAAGAATTCCAGAGTACGGTACCTCTGTATCTGATAGAGAATGAACTATGTGAGGTGTGGCAGAGGGTAGGGTGAAGGTTATCACAGTGTCTGGTGTTATATAGATGGATGGATTTCATAATTAACCTGGAAGAATCCATTGAAAGGTTTAAGTAAACTGTCTTGGAGGTATGAGTATTTTTAGGTGAAAATGCATAATTGGCGTACATTGATGACGTAAATGTTGGTAACCAGTTTATAATAGCAATAAGGCATCTCAAAGGCAACTCGGAGCTCCTGGATACAGCCCTTAGCCGTGCTATATTGTCCATATATCACAACCCCCTGAGGTGCCTTATTGGTATTATAAACTGGTTACCAACGTAATTAGAGCAGTAAAAATAACTGTTTTGTCATACCACAGCTATCAGCCAATCAGCATTCAGGGCTCAAACCGCCCATTTTATAATATGGCCAACATACCAAGGCTATATCCAGGAGTTCCTGCTTGGGTTGAACAGCTCTTCGCCAATATACCACACCCACTCAGGCCTTAAATCAATTGTTGCAAATTCTGGGGGAAATCCAACCAGTGACTGGCAAGCCAACGCCTTCACTGTTACGCCCGGGGGTCCAAACTGTTTAATGAAGTCACTAGGTGTTGTGTYAAGGTCGCTACAATATAACTTTTATCTCAATAGAATCCAGGCTACCTGTATAAATAAAATATATATTAAATGAATAAATGTCTATGTGCAWTGTGCAATGTCCTGATTTCTAAACAAATCACATAAGGCCACATAGTTATTCTATACTGCGTGTAAAGTCAGGTGATATCGTAGCCACTGTGAACCATGTAACCTATATTCCGCTGTCCTTAGTGTAAGGGTTTCAATTTTTTTATTTTTTTTATGATATTTTCACACTATGAGGTTGAAATAACACTGTGAATTTGTGAATATGACGATTTTACCCTTTTTGTGTAAAAGCTGTTGGAATGAAATGCCTGGAATTTCAGACTGTTCAGATGGGTTTGTCACGCCTGCTCTCGCTCTCCCTCTCTGGAGGTTYGAGGGTGCCAGCCTGCCCTTYATTATTCACACCTGTCACCATCATTACACGCAGCAGCGCTCATTGGACTCATCTGGACTCCTTCTATAACTGCTCCCCCGTTTGTTCCCAATGTCGGTATGTGTTCATGTCCAGACGCTGTGTTGTCCTGTTCCATGTCCGTTGACATTAAATGTTCACTCCCTGTACCTGCTTCTCGTCTCTACCAGTGTCGACCCTTCGGATTATATCCCAATCGGATCGGATTATAATAAATACACCAATGACCATTCATCTGGGTAAGGGGGTAGGCTCTAGACCATCCTATCAGCCAATCAGGGCTGCATATGTAAATGAGTTGTTCGACATTGCAGCCAACAGTGCAGGCGACTGCCGACTGACTGATCTACAAAGAACCTTGYGTCATAAATAACTACTCATTATTATTTGTAGATCAGTCAGTCAGTCAGTCACAATTTACCCATGATACATTACGGGTTTGATCCTCTCGAACACGGCCAATATCTTAAAATGAGTTTCCTAAGGCCTACACAATCAGACCGAGCATGTCAATGGCCAAAAGATGYTCAGGGAAATAAATTGTTAAAATCAATTAACATTTTAATTAAATAAACACACACATTGATTTATTAGACATACAGTGATGATTTAATATACAAAATACTTAATGCAGGCTTTTTAAAGATTATTCTCTTTCACCATCCTATCCAACAGTTGATGCTGTTGTGCTTGTTGTCACATATGCTTTGGCAGCTTAASAAAATATAAGAAATCCCCATGACCTTATCTAAAGCTGGCTTGTTATCATAAAAAATGGAAGAAATATCTGTCAGTGCCCACAAATCACTGGCTGTGTGTTGATAAACACAATAGAATGGGGCCTTCAGGAGTTCGGCTGCTGTGCTCGGTACATGTAAACAAGCATTAATCTAGGAGCAGAAAACTGGAGGAGGAGAGATGCCAAATATGAAGTGGATAACATCCTTCTTTTGAAATCTTTCTATGGAAACCTCCATGTTTATCTCACACGGTGGGTAAGGTTAATTAAAAAGCATGTTTATTTCACTCTGACAAAACACACACACGGGCTTGTATTTAGCAGCTGTTGTGTCTGTGTTTACACAGGCAGCCTATTTCTGATCTGTTTTTTACTCATTGGTCTTTAGACGACGCAGTCTCGATTGCACTCTACACTGCCCTCACCCACCTAGATAARAGGAATATCTATGTGAGAATGCTGTTCACCAATTTTTGTATATTTTTTTATTTCACCTTTATTTATCCAGGTAGGCTAGTTGAGAACAAGTTCTCATTTGCAACTGCGACCTGGCCAAGTTAAARCATAGCAATTCGACACATACAACAACACAGAGTTACACATGGAATAAACAAAGCATACAGTCAATAATACTGTAGAAAAATAAGCTTAGGACCCTGGGACTAAAACACCTCCCTCTGCAACTGGATCCTGGACTTCCTGACGAGCCGACCCTAGGTGGTGAGRGTAGGCAATCTCACCTCCGCCATGCTGACCCTCAACACGGGGCCTCATAGGGGTGTGTGCTTAGCCCCCTCCTGGAGACCAAGCACGACTCCAAAACTATCATCAACTTTGCTGACGACACGACGGTGGTAGGCAACGATGAGACAGCCTATACGGAGGAGGCCAGTGACCTGGCTGTGTGGTGCCAGAACAGCAACCTCTTCTTCAATGTCAGACCAAGGAATAAGGTTAAGGTTGACTAGGTATCCAGGAATTAATAATAATAACCAAGGCATCAGGAATATATAATGTAACCAGAATCAGCGATATAAACAAATCAAATCAAATCAAAGTTTATTTGTCACGTGCTCGAATGCAAGAATGACAAGTGAATTGCACCGTTAACGAGGCTGTCGAGCCGGGATAGCGGGGATATGTCACAAGAGTGGGGAGGCAATCTTACCACAGGCTCTAACCGAAAAGATGCACTTAGGCTGGTATAGATTTGTTTGTTTATTGAAGTGTCGTTGTGTGGTGTGTGTGTGTGTGTGTTGCTGTGTGTGTGTGTTGTGTGTGGTTGTAGAAGTAACATAAAAACAACAAACATCAGTACAAAAGGACATTTGAAAATAACAGTAGCAAGCTATAACACAGACACCGGTTAGTCAGGCTTATTGAGTAGTATGTAACATGTACGGTTATGCGTTTAAAGTGGACTAATGCATATCGATTGAACAGAGAGTAGCAGTACGGTAAAAAAGAGGGTGGCGCGGTGGTTGCGGACACAAGCCAGATTAGCCGGCTTTAGCCACATCGTGGCGGGAAGCCACTGGTGTTGGTCGCGCAATTGGAGGTAGTATAGTACTATTGTAGTATAGTTAAAGTGAACTATGCATATACAGATAACAGAGAGTAGCAGCAGTAAAAGAGGGGTTGGGTAGGTGAGGGGAGGCAACCCCAGCAATGCAAATAGTCCGGGTATCCTTTGTTTACCTGTTTACG
>NC_036842.1:88776992-88797265 GCF_002910315.2 Salvelinus sp. IW2-2015
CAAATTGGAGTGGGTCTAGGGTTTCTGGGATAATGGTGTTGATGTGAGCTATTACCAGCCTTTCAAAGCACTTTATGGCTACGGACGTGAGTGCTACGGGTCTGTAGTCATATAGGCAGGTTGCCTTTGTGTTCTTGGGCACAGGGACTATGGTGGTCTGCTTGAAACATGTTGGTATTACAGACTCAATCAAGGACATGTTGAAAATATCAGTGAAGACAGCTGCCAGTTGGTCAGCACATGCCCGGAGCACACGTCCTGGTAATCCGTCTGGCCCCACAGCCTGTGTATGTTGACCTGTTAAAGGTCTTACTCACGTCGGCTACGGAGAGCATGATCACACAGTCGTCCGGAACAGCTGATGCTCTCATGCATGCCTCAGTGTTGCTTGCCTCGAAGCGAGCATAGAAGTGATTTAGCTCGTCTGGTAGGCTCGTGTCACTGGGCAGCTCGCGGCTGTGCTTCCCTTTATAGTCTGTAATAGTTTGCAACCCGCCACATAAGACGAGCATCGGAGCCGATGTAGTATGATTCAATCTTAGCCTTGTATTGACGCTTTGCCTGTTTGATGGGTCTTCGCAGGGCATAGCGAGGTTTCTGTAAGCTTCCGGGTTAGAGTCCCGCACCTTGAAGCGGCAGCTCTACCCTTTAGCTCAGTGCGAATGTTGCCTGTAATCCATGGCTTCTGGTTGGGTATGTACGTACAGTCACTGTGGGGACGACGTCCTCAATGCACTTATTGATAAAGCCAGTGACTGATGTGGTGTATTCCTCAATGTCATCGGAAGAATTCAAAGAACATGTTCCAGTCTGTGATAGCAAAACAATTCTGTAGTTTAGCATCTGCTTCATCTGAACACTTTTTTATAGACCGAGTCACTGGTGCTTCCTGCTTTAATTTTTGCTTGTAAGCAGGAATCAGGAGGATAGATTGTGGTCAGATTTACCAAATGGATGGCGAGGGAGAGCTTTGTACGCGGCTCTGTGTTGTGTACAGGTGATCTATAATTTTTTCCCTCTGGTTGCACATTTAACATGTTGATAGAGATTTGTAGAACTGATTTAAGTTTCCCTGCATTAAAGTACTGCCCCTAAGAGCGTCGCCTCTGGGTGAGTGGTTTCCTGTTTGCTTATTTCCTTATACAGCTGACTTAGTGCCAGCATCTGTTTGTGGTGGTAAATAAAAACAGCCATGAAAAGCATAGCTGAAAACTCTCTAGGGTAGTGTCGCCTGCAATTTTATCACAATATACTCTACTTCAGGCGAGCAAAATCTAGAGACTTCCTTAGATTTGTGCACCAGCTGTTGTTTACAAATATGCACAGACCGCAAGCCCCCCCCCCCCCCCCTCCTCCTTGTCTTATCGGAGTACGCTGTCTATCAGACCATTAGTACTGTTATTAGTGGAGTGGATGGGGGCATACTCACCGCTCCGTTTCCTGTAGTCCACGATCAGCACATATCTACCTCTATCATGCCAGTCTCCCTGCACATTGTTAATATGGTACTGGAACTGACCCTGTATATAGCTTACTTACTTTATTGTGTTCTTATTTCTTATTTCTATTTGTTGTGAGTTATTTTGCTACATTGTTATTATAAATTGTTTKTATTTAACCTTTATTGATTACTGTATTGCTGGGTTTAGAGCTTACAAGAAAGGCATTKCACTGTACTTGTACACGTGACATTAAAGCGTGAAACTTGAAGTTAAACCACTTTTAATACAGTAAGAGAAACACGTTTTTCTTTTTGCCGAACTGTACCATTGATGGCCACTAGATGGCAATGGAGGGTCACATAAAATGGATGGGCCTTTTTTTTCACTGGGATGATCCTGTGTAGACTGGCCWAGTAGGAGCCACCATGTGGAACATTACTGTGGGAGATATGAAACAAGTAGGTTGAATCTGTATATCAGATATTCTTGCTTCAGTAATGCTATTTAAAGTGTACCTGGTATTTTCCATTGGCTTTAAACCCAACATTTGACAAACACACCCACAAACAGACACCTGTGGGGTTGAAAGGTCAAATGGGGTGCAGGAGATGGATTGCAGCAGTACTTCTGTATCAATGTTAATTAAAACGTGACAGATCTTGAAGGCATCAGAATCCCAGCATTTTTTWAAACACATTATTATAAAATATTCTCTGCCAACTGGCAACCAAGCCCACATGTGGTATTATACTGTACTGTCTGTATGTATGTCAGAGATGTGCTCATACAATGCTTTCAGAGACATAGGAGTATATCAACTTTGACTATAAACGAGACGGACTGAAATCGGTCATTTTTAGGTATTGTGTTACATGTCTAAAACGTCCATTTGTAACAGCTGCATACAGTGTCGAGGGATTCCAGCACTGGTCTAATGCAGAGTGTGGTAGCAGTTCAACTGTGTGTGTGTGTGCTCGAAGCCACTCCTGTGCGTGTGTGTTGTGTGTTCGAGAGTGGTCTGGCGGTTGTGTGTGTGTTGTGTGGTGCTTTATGGTGTTCGGTTGTTGTGTGTGTGGTGTGCGTGCTGTGTGTCCGTGGTGTGTTGTGTGCGTGCCGTTATAGCGTGCGTGCGTGCGTGTGTGCATAGTGCTGTGTAGTGTTTCCGTCTTTTCTTTGTCTCATTCAGTGACCTGCCTCAATATTCTCACGTTTGTTTTTTTGTGGCAAAATTATACATTCTGTAAACATATAGAGTCTGTTATGGGCTGCAGCCCGACGCCGGTTACAAACCGTATGACGATTTACCACGCACTCAAGTGGCGGGCGCGAATTCAAAACGACTCTATTTTTTTTAAAGTAGTATTAGCAGCGTTTTCACACATTAATCAAGGTTTCCAATACAGCATTTGAAAAGATAAGACCATCTTCAAACCAAGCCAACATCTCTCCGATTTTTTAATTTTTAGCAGAGACGAAACACCACAATTTTATGTTAGCTCACCGACCAAATAAAAAAGAGCACAACCGATTTTCACTACAGTCCACTAAGTCCGCCAAGTCGCAGTTGCACCAAATGCCCAGCCTAACTTACCCTTTAGAAACACCAACCTAAATACTAACCGAGAAAATAAAAACTCCCTCCTTCAGTATGAGCTAGCTATGCCGCTGAGTAAGCATGATAATAACACAAATTAATCTACCTTCTATTCTTATCGCAATAGAAATAGTCTGCGCTGCAATATTTTTCAGCACCTATAAAAGCTCCAAGCTCCTTAGGTATCTATTGTACTCCGACTGTTTGTACCCTACTCAACATAGCTGAACGATCAGCAAACTCTTCGCACGTTGCGAGCCAAAGGATCAATCTATGGGGCCTTATCAACAGAAACCAGAGAATCTATACTTATCTACACATACGTTCTACTACGATCAGTACTGAGGTGAGAATGATACAGTCCGTACATATGCTAGTGCACAAACATTTTCTATGGAAACAAAACTCCAAAGCGTGCTAGTTTTCAGTTTGGCCATTATACTAAACATGAGGAAGAAGTAGACTATACGCAGTGCTGTGATCTTGGACGACAAGGCCAATCATTTCCGATTTCTTTTGAACCATTTAGTTAATTAGCTATGAGCGGTTGGAAAGATGCCTGCAGCAGATGAGGTTGTCCTTGTTATGAAATACGCGGGTTTCTACTCATCTAGTATCTCCACACTTAAGAACGGATTTACAATAAACACTGAAGGCTCGAAATTCCTTCAGCGTCAAGCCAAGTCAATTGGAGGCCTCACAAGGTCACCCCAAAGTTGTTTCCCGGTAAGCAATAAAGTCTATCTTTATTTCGATCAGAATTATGAATAAAGCATTTCTCGCGATCAAACTTCGCTTGCGACCATTGATACATTGCCCCATTCACGTCCTGCTCTCGTACACAAGTGGCGTCGATTATTCAGAATTACGATCATTTACTTGTCGAGTCCAGAGCGGCAGCTACTAGGAAGAGTCTTTGGTGGTTCTTACGGACGAGATTTCTCCCTTTTGCCAATTTAAGCAAACGCGAGCGAGTAATCATATGTGCGGGACGGGTACAACCTCTCACATTCGTTCTAAAAATTTGTATTGGTTCTACATTCTGCACGGGTCTAAGAGCCCCCTTACAAATTACTCGATTCATTCAAAATAGTTTTAATATAATTAAAGGTCACACCTTTATCTATTGCCCAAATATTTCTCGATTGCCTCTAGCCTATCAATAGGCATGCATTATGTGTTACATTCTATCAAATAAGAGACCGTCTAGCCAGAGATTCAACGAATTCACCTTTTACAGAAAGTTTCTTCTTTTGCGCAAGACCATGCCCGTATGTCCAGGTGCCATCTTCTGCGGCCCAAAAAATAAAAAATTGTAAGTAATGGTCTCTGAAACGGCACCAACCCTTTCACGTCCAGAGGTTTCTGAATGTTCCGATTCCCAGGACGTTAAGATTAGATCAAGTCCATATTCAGCTCTACCACGGTTGCCGCGTAGACACCCTGATGCGCAAAAGGACGTATTACCGTATTTTTCTTACAGCCCTGAAGATGAATCATGCACACTCGTTGTAAATATTGGTACAACAGTCACGTTGAAGGAGACGGAAAACGATCTGGACTCATTCTTGGAATTAATCTAACGAGCTTCCGTATAGTGAGTAAGATAGGCGTGTAACAAATACAGTACTAATCGGTTTCCCAACCTTAGAAAATATATCTTAAAAACGGTTTTTTTATGAAACGGGAAGAGGAACATGCTTTCATGATCCGAAATAGTAATATAGACTAATATGCATCATGTACGTATGAGCCAAATACTTAATTAAGATGCCGTTTTGTATAAATGTGCACATATTAGTTCCAGTTTATATCAATTTACACCTCCTTTCTCGCAAAGCTACATGAACAAGATATATATGTGACCTACTCCTTGGTTGAATAGATCTTTATTTGGTTGATATATAATAATAGCAATATCCTAAATGATTTTATTTCCACATTGATATCTTTATTTTGCTAGACTTTTGAATTATATCTATCTCGCGCAATATAACTGGAATGATTATCATTTTAAATTTATACATGTCTTGCTTTTATGAAGTTATTTTCTCTGCTTGTATGACATAAATCTGGGGCTGCAAATTCAGATCTACACTCTGTTATGGGACTCCTAGATGATTGGTGAGTGCTAGTATATCTTTGCATATGTCATGTGCCAGTCGTGATTATGACATAATTTACAGTAGTTTATATAAACTTAATTCTAAATATTCTATCAGAAAAGTAAAGTCTTGTTGATGTAAGTTCAAGGGGTCTAGAGATTACTTTCATCCATAATTGTCAAGAGATAGACAACATTTCTCTATAGTGGGCCTTGCCAATTCGCCTGAATGTCATCTACTACGACGTCGACAGCCATCGGATATGGCTATCAGACGTAAACAGAGGCTTTGTGACATGTTTTCTGCAAATTACATGTGTAGCTGCCAACAAGTAGCCTTCCTTTAAACCCCTCTACAGCATTACGTGATGAGTGCCATCATTAGCATCGAGTTATCAATTGTTCTATTAGGCGTCTGTACTGATGTGTTGTGCCAAGACTGATTGTGAGGTGCATGTGTAAAATAGCATGTGTGTTGATATTATGCCAACCATGTGAGCTGTGTGTATCGTAGTGCTTAACGGATAAACAAATTTAACATATTAAGGATCGAAGGACGTGTGGAGTACGAAGAGTGGCCAGTAGTGTTCGTTATGAGCCTTGTGCGTGTGCTGTTGATGTTGCGTTGATCTGATCTGGCGTCTTGCGCTGTGTTGTAGTTCGTCGTGGTTTGTTGCTGTCCAACGTATAGGTCGTGCTCTTAGTCGTTTGAGTGTGCGATGTGTTGTGTTTTGGATATGTAGAATGTCGTATGTCAGTAGTTTGTGATTTCGTTGGCCCTTCTCATAGATACATCGTACCAGTGATGTGAGTGTGGTGATGTATACACTAGTTAGAGTTGTTGAGTGGCAATGAGCGTGGTATAGTTCTTGTGCTGTTGGATGAAGGTAGTTTGTGATCCTATCCACTGTGCGTATAGGAGCTAAGTTTATCATGCAAATAGTACCGACCAGGAGAAATCTCTGCTGGACTCTCTGAGTGGGATTTCTTGAGTTGGAAGCGTCAACAAGCTTGTGATTATAGTTGTTAGAGCGTCTTCTCATGTGGAAAAATAGACAAGATTGGATTTGCTAGGTGGTTGCATCACAATAAGAACAATTAGGTGTGAAATCAAATACCAACATCCACAGGGCACCAAACTCTGCGACGCTAATGCATCTTTATCAACCAACCCTGGTATCGCTCACAACACACGCTCATCGGTATCACAGATAAATATATCTCATTTCCCGCAGCACTGCTGACAATGCTCTTATGATGAGGTAATAAGCTCCTGTTACACGCGCCAGTTGGAATTTCTACCTAGTAGAGGTACCCTTCCCATGAGACGATGAGTCTACAGGCCCATTATCATTAGGCTCATAACAAATCACTATGAACCAATTTCACCACGACCAGAGCAGGTTAGCAAGGTGAGGACTATAAATTATTTCAAAAATAACATTTGCAATTAAATGAGATATAAAAAGTATTGGGAATTAACGCCTCCGCAAGGGCAATAGTGATTAACCATCCAAATTAGACATAAAAGCTATCTACTTTTAATCAGAATTTATAGTTTTGCTTTGCATAAATGCAAATCACAAATAGCCCCTGGCTTTGACTACACATACAAGAAATTGTATCAATAATATTTAGTCCAGGTAGAGTCTATCCACATCTTTAGCATTGGCGGGAGGATTAAGTGACTTCTGTAGTTTGTGTAAAATAGTGATTCTCACCTGAGTAGAAAACTGTAGCAAAGGGCAATTAAGGATGTGAAACAAAAGCAATGGGTCGTATGTTATTATGTTAAAACTCGCTACCAAAACAAATATTACAATGAACGACAATAACCCAACCAGACTCTGGTTTTCTCTCAAGTCCGATCTACTACACACACCTATACACACCACAACAATCCACCCACCCACCTACACCACACAGGAAGCACACACAGCGACACATCCAACAAGAGGCACACACACACACACACACACACACACACACACACACACACACACACACACGTGAGATACATACCTAGATACAGCATAATGCAAGTGGTTCCACTAGGAGGAGAGGAAAAAAGCTCATTATTTTTAATGGGTTAACACTCCAACGGAGTGGTCTAGCTATCTGAACACTTCAACACACAACACCGTTGTCTCCCACGTCATTGGGGCATATTAAAACCGCTAAACAGAATGATGTCTTTGTTTCTTCTGCTGTGAAACTAACAAGAGGCCTGTGGTGGGGAGTCTGTGGACTCTCCAGGCTAGTCAATCACACACCCACAGCTTGGTGATGACAAGGACAACAGAACAAACAAGCAACTGACCACGAGTCATGGCAACAAACAATGCCACCTTTCTCTCTGTTGTCACTCCGTTATTCACAATGTGCTTCTTTCTTTGGTCAAATGTATGGAATGGAAGGCAAAGCTAAAGTGCTCAGTCTGCAGTATTTGCCGTAAACGTTTGTACTTTGAAAAAAAGTTTCAAAAGATAAAGCTAGATGACACACAGGGGGATTATTGTTCTGTCCTAGACCAACCAACAATATCTCTCCCCTTTTCTGTTCAGTTTGCCAGACAATGTAGATCTTCATGACCATGGAATAGTTATGTCGCCCTTGCGTCATACCAGCAAAGGAGGGCACTGTTGTTCTCAGTAAGCATATACCCAGATTGCTGCATGCATGCACTACTTTCTTATAAACAGTCTTTCAAAGGCCACCTTTGAGTGTAGACTTAACAAAGAGATGTTTTGCACAGAAATAACAGAAACAATAACTGAAAAAAACAACTGTTACTGATATCAGTTTCGTCTAAGATGGGTGCTTGAAGAGCCGTTGGAAATGATTAACGTCCCTTCAGTGCTGATCAATATCCTTGACTCTGACAAGGTCACCTCAGATCAATCACTAGACTGAAAGGGGCTTCTTTTCTCCAGTCTAAAAGACTCAACTCTTTCTCCTCCATGCTTTGAACAAATGATAGGTTTTGTTTGTTGAGGACTGTGAGACACTGAGCTGCTCTTCTTCCCTGTCAAGTGTCTGGACAACAAACAACATGTCTTGAAATTCCAAGAGAAGAAGAAGAAGAAGAAGACGAAGAAGAAGAAGAAGACAAAGAAGAAGACAAAGACGAAGACGAAGAAGAAGAAGACAAAGAAGAAGACAAAGACGAAGACGAAGAAGAAGACGAAGAAGACAAATAAGAAGACAGACGAAGAATACAAAGAGAAAGAAAAAGACGGAGAAGAAGACCGAAGAAGAAGAAGAAGACAAAAAAGAAGACAAAGATGAAGACGAAGAAAGAAGAAGACGAAGAAAACAAAGGAAGAAGAAGAAGACATCAAGAAGACAAAAAGACGAATAGCGATTATATGCAAGAAAAGATGGCTACGTGAAGCGAAACATAAGAAGTAAAAGACGAACACAAACTTACTAATGACAGAAGTCTTAGTAAGAATGACTATATAGTTAACGAACAGAAACATGCAGAAAGACAGAAGACGACAGAAAAGAAGAAGAAGACAAAGACGAAGAAGAAGAAAAAGAAGAAGACAAAGACGAAGAAGAAGAAGACGAAGAAGACAAAGACGAAGAAGAAGACGAAGAAGAAGAAGAAGTAGAAGAAGACGAAGAAGAAGAAGAAGACGAAGAAGAAGAGGATTATGAAGAAGAAGATGAAGAAATGTTAGACCAGCTTTGTTCCAACTGAGAAAACAGGTCAATAAAGTGCAACATCATCCAGGTCATGTTGTTGTGGTCCTGTTTAGTCCAGACTGTTTGTAAAGACATACGTCTTTCCTGGCTGTCATGTAACCAATCAATCAGATAAAGTTTTAATTCCACAATTCAGATACACAGATATAGATGTCTGTGGAACATAATGGAATATGTCTGGGTCCAAAAAGGCGATACACCTACATACCTGCCCCCAAAAATAACACAACACGCCCCATTTGAATTACTTCCTGTACAAATATCCACCTCTTAGCACAACCTCCACACACTCACCAAATCCCAACTTTGTTTTCCCACCACAAGCTCGACATTTTCTGTTCTGTACTTTGTCTAACAAGGTACTCTGTCAAATCCTACCAATTTCCCATCGCCCCATAGGGTCCCCCTCCTGTCTGTCAGTGCTGTCTCTCCCATATTGGTGCTTTTTGAGGGGCTGAACGATGACTTACTCAGCATGCATTCCAAATGGCACCCTGTTCCCTACATAGTGCACTACATTTGACCAGAGACCTATGAGCGCCGGCCAAAAATAGTGCACTATATAGGGAAAAGGGTGTCGTTTGGGACGCAAATAGGCTCTTTCTATCTGAGGTAGAGTACCTGCATGGCCTTAAATGTGGCTCTCATCCATCGTCATATATCCCTTCACTGCAGACTGGAGCCACTTCAGTGACGACAATACAAGGCCATTATAATGGAAACCTTTCAACACACTACAGCCTTTTCATCAACACGCTCTGTTTGGAGAGTGTTTGTCGTTCACTGGCGTCGTATAACGTAGTGCCGCCATTTACCGTTCAATGGCCTTGATACTGTGTGCAGCAATAGAGAACTGACTCCAATGCATATGCAAATACCTCTAACCACCCACCCACCCCATACTACACCTGACAAGCAGTTGTTTTCTGAGGAAGCTCAAACCGAAGCCTGGTGACATTGACAGATATCACTCATTGTTCCATTTCCATATACATTATACATCCTGTGTTGGATCTATTTTACAGTTCAGTGGGAAAATGTATAGGTGTTTCCCACGTCTTTATAAGCATCTGAGTGTCATTTCATTTTAGAACCCAGCACAACTCAGCATGGTACCTTCCCCAGCTGCCTGTGGGCTCAGTAATGCTGACCGTGTTGGTCTGTCTGTCTGTCTGTCTGTCTGTCTGTCTGTCTGTCTGTCTGTCTGTCTGTCTGTCTGTCTGTCTGTCTGTCTGTCTGTCTGTCTGTCTGTCCTGGCTGTCTGGCTGTTGGCTGTCTGGCTGGCTGTCTGTCACACAAGTCGCATAAGCAGGGATGTGACTCGATTTATAATGGTGTTTAACTTGCAAGACACTGGATGTTAACCGACTCTAATGGACTGAAAGTCCAAATCAAATCAATCAAATTGTATTTGTCACATCGCTGAATACAACAGGTGTAGACCTTGCAGTGAAATGCTGAATACAACAGGTGTAGACCTTGCAGTGAAATGCTGAATACAACAGGTATAGACCTTGCAGTGAAATGCTGAATACAACAGGTGTAGACCTTGCAGTGAAATGCTGAATACAACAGGTGTAGACCTTGCAGTGAAATGCTTACTTACAAGCCCTTAACCAACAATGCAGTTGTAAGAAAAAGATGTGTTAAGTAAAGCTGCAGTAAAATAACAATAGCGAGGCTGTATACAGGGGGTACCGGTACAGAGTCAATGTGCAGAGGCACCGGTTAGTTGAGGTAATTGAGGTAATATGTACATGTAGGTAGAGTTAAAGTGACTATGCATAGATTATAAACAGAGAGTAGCAGCAGTGTAAAAGAGAGATCTGGGTAGCCCTTTGATTAGCTGTTCATGAGTCTTATGGCTTGGGGGTAGAAGCTGTTAAGAAGACTTTTGGACCAAGACTTGATGCTTGGCACTAGATTTTGAAACAGCTCATGCTTTGTAACTGTTAATACAATATTGCTAATGTAGTTATTACAGTGTAGTTGCATAGCTAGAAGAGCAACTTAAGGTCAAGTGTTAGCTGCTATAGTACTCAATCTGAAGCCGCATATTATTCTACTACATATGGCTGAYACACAGGCACTTCTGCTGTCTGCGCTGTGTTTGTCCTGTCTGACCACTGCTGAGATGATGTATACTGTCAGACACAGACGAGGTCTAAAATACAGCTGAGGAAGACGACTGCAAGAGGAAGACTACTATGGGGACAGCCGAAGAACCCTTTTAGGTGCAATGTAGCGCCTTTTTCCCCCCAACGAGTGTAGATCAGGAGAAATAATTTGGGGGTTTTTTCTTCATGGGTGTGAATTTCTATCGGTATCCGTTCTCTCTGATCAGAAGGGAATGACTGAATACAAAAGATAAAAGACAAAAACATAAATACTGCAATACGCCTGACACAAGACACTAGATGTTTTAGGACCTGTTCAGGGACATTGTTAGTTAACTTTTCAAAAGTTGGGATACTGGTTTTCAGTTTATATACAATACAGATCGAATAACTAACCAATCTGGAAGACTCTTTGTTTGTGGTTGTTTGTTTGTGGTTGTTGGTTTGTGGTTGTTGGTTTGTGGTTGTTTGTTTGTGGTTGTTGGTTTGTGGTTGTTTGTTTGTGGTTGTTGGTTTGTGGGTTAATTCTTAACTATTTATTTCTTACAAAAGCGTTTGAATAGAAGTTGAACCCTACCGTTGTCATGACAGTAAAAACAGTACTAAACACACACTTAAAAAGTCCTTATCTGTTGTTGTCTCTCTGACATAATGTCACTAACATATTGTTCCCTCCAGGGTTATTTTATTTTCCAACAAGAGCACATTAGGAAGAGTTGAATGAAAACCTCCACTGTTGCTGCTCTGCCAGATAAGCGTAGCTGTAGTCATAGCAATACGTTCTACTGCTCCTCCACTGTCACACCTTGACACATCTCTCATCTTCCACCGTTGTTACAGGCATCGTCTTTGGATCTTTGACATACTGTTCTTCCTGCATGAATCCACAAGGACAATGACGGTTGGGATCCTTTTCGCTCAGAGGAGAAGGGCCCATAGTAACCTGACAAAAGGCTTCAAAACTATCAAAATGATCTCTAAATGCTAACTGGGTGTTCCTCAAAGAGCTATTATAGCTCTCTGGGAAATCATCCTCCATAATCAACACCACCAGACACCTTCTTGACCCCCTCCAATTTGCATTCCGGTCAGAGAGAGGGACAGGTTGTGCCATCCTCKAGCTATTACATCTGGTGAACATGCATTTGGAGGGCAGTAAAACCCATGTGTGTATCATGATCACAGATTTCTCCTCGGCATTTAACACAATCAATCCATTGGTTCTCGCCGGACAGACTGAGAGGAGACTTGATGCTTATTACATGGATCACCAACTTCCTAACGGATAGGTCTCAGCAGGTAGGTGTTGGCAACACACTCTCTGAGGTGCTCACTACTTCAGTTGGAACCCCCCAGGGCAGCGTTCTTTCACCAGTACTATACATACTGTATACAGACAGCTGCCGGAGCCGGTTCCCAGGGCGACACCTGATCAAATATGCTGACGACACTGCTTTGGTCAGTCTTCTCGAAGGGGATGAGACGGAGCACGGACCGGCTCTGAATGATTTTACTGTCTGGTGTGAGTCMTCCCATCTAAAATGAAATACATCAAGTCAAATGGTGATTGACTTTGGAAGGAACACTACCTGTCACTGATAAAATGTGAGCCCATTGAAATAGTGGAGGAGTACAAATACCTTGGGCTAGTCAATGACAACAAGCTGTCCTGGGATCAGAGTACTGACGCTCTTTTTAAGAAAGGCCAACAGGGACTGTATTTCCTACGGAAACTGCACTTTTTTAATGTTGATCTATCCATCATGGTTCTCTTTTATAAATCATTGATTGAGAGCATTCTGTCCTACTGCTTGACCTGCTGGTTTGGGAATATCAAGGTTGCACAGAAAAAATWGGTTGGGCAAGATAGTCAGGACTTGTGAGAAAATCATGAGGCAGCAACAGCAAGAGCTGTCACCTCTCTACTTGGGCAGAGCCCTCCAGAAGGAGAATAAAATAGAGGTTGACTCCTCCCATCCACTCCACCCTGAATGCCAGCTCCTTCCCTCTGGCCGCAGGTACAGACTACCCAGGTACAGACTACCCAGGTACAGACTACCCAGGTACAGACTACCCAGGTACAGACTACCCAGGTACAGACTACCTAAGGTTAGAAAACAAATAGGGCCAAGTTCTCTTTTATTCCGAATGCAATTCTGCAACTCTACAAAATGTTGGACTAATTGTACTTAGCACTTGCACTGTGAAACTGCACTTACCCTGCCTATTGCCTTGTACATATCCTTTGCTATTTAATTTTAGATGGGGTATGTGTTATGACGGCTGCAAGATGAATTGCCTCTCTGAGGTCATTAACGTTTTCTGAATCTGTATCTTAAACTGTCTTTTCCCCGAATGTCAAACATAATGTCTCCATTGTATGAAAAATGATTTCATCATAGGGCCAAGGGGGTATATATATATACTGTATAAGGTATATATTTTTGTCCTGTGTGTAATTTGAAGTAGGCACGGCATGTGGTGGATGGCACAAAGAATGTAGGATTAAATGTTGGATCTTTGCATAATGTGGAGTTATTATAGTGAGAAGATACTTATTAAGGTGGGATTTTCCACTGTGTGATTTACATCAGGTGGCATAGAGATCTTGGAGAGACAGGCAGTTTCACTGATGTTGGAGCCATTTAATTATTACAGAGAGAGCTCTGCTGTTCGCCCAAATGATAGTCCTGCTGCTCTATTTACTGGAGTTTACTCTCTCTTTGTCTCTGTAGAATATTCTATGGAATGTTTGCTTAGGCTGGTGATCCCATGATAGGACTTTCACTTGGAATTTGGAGCAGGAAAGAGCGGGAAGGAGAACAAATCCAAAATTCCTACAGAGATACACTTGGTCCTGGGAAGTGTGATCAGAGGGTCACACWGTCAAGCAGTGTCTTGGCTCTACACTTCTCATTCTAAACACAGTGTTTGGTAGAGGATAGTGGCCTCAGGTAGTACTCTCTTGACCTCATTCTCCATGCAGATGTGACCGACCGGAGTTGGAACCCGATCTCCTGCATGCCACGACTGAACTRAGCCCACTGAACTAAAGGCATGTCAGTGAGAGTTAAGATAACCGTGGCTGGAACAGGTCTGAACCACAGCAAGCCTATGGGTCTCATACACTACAAGGCTCAGTGACAAGCTGAAGTCCGTATTGGTGTAAATAACAGTGCTGCAACACATGATTGCAACCCGAGGGGGAAAGTGGTTGAGGCAACGCATGAGAGGAGTAAGAAGTTTAAATAATAGCATTAGTGTTGGCAGCTAGATCGTGTGCTTAAACAGGCTCTAGGGTAACTTCACATTTTTCCTGGCAGCAGGCATGAGATTGTTGGGGTGAAACTAATTGTTCGTTAAGTATTATGTTTGGAAGACAAAGTACACAGAGCTTTGACAAACATTAGCCTCGTCATCAGGTGAGGATCACCATGCTGATATAATAATTATTATTATTTATTTTATATAGAGCCTCTAATTACAAAGACGCTTTAAAAACAAAAAAACAATAATTCAGTTATTGATGATCATCCAGGTTGATCGTCCAGTGAAATCATCCGTCGGTGGGAGGAGGTTCAGTCACCCCGAGGGGAAAGGCTGTGGGACATCCGAAGCTCGTAATCTACAGTATCAAAAGTACAGTATTCAGATTTGAGTTTTTCTTCTTCTTCTTCTTCATTTGACTTTAATTCAAAGAGATCTAGCTACATTTCTAATAGTAATYTGGTGGGTGCCTACATGTGTCCTATTTCACAAATGCACAAGTGTGTGTTAAATGGCAATGTGTTTTTTTCATATCCCAACTGTCCCGAGACACAACCCAGAGAGTGGGGTCACGGCCAGGGTCAGCCATTATCAACCCTTGAACAATTAAGGTTAAGTGCCTTGCTCAAGGGCACATTGACTGATTTTCCACCTTGTCGGTTCAGGGATTCATTTATTCGCCCAATGCTCTAAACGCTTAACAGCTAGGCTACAATACGCCCCACATTACATGCTATGATATTCAGCCTGTGTTGTAAAATGGGATGTACTGTAGTTGACAGAATGTGATACAATGTCTTTGTAGAGAGGAGTATTGGTCTGTGTCTGTGTCCTATCTCCAGACCTTGGTACTGTCAGATTCTTTCACTTGTTACAAATCGCAGCACCCGTACCACAGTCTGTCTGTCTGTCTGTGTCTCTGACTGTCTGTGTCTCTGTCTGTCTGTCTGTGTCTCTTTGGGTATGTCTGCTAATGAGATATCGTCTAGTGCATGGATGGTATGTTTGGTCTGCTAAATTTGAGGGGCTGTATCATGAATTTCGTTGGGTGTTAGGTTTCTAGCTTCCATCTTTAAGAAGGGTTGAAGGTCGATCTTCTCCTTGGCTCTATTAAAAAAAGATGCCCTTGGCTTTTGCCACAAAGTTAAATTTAAAGGGATTGAAAAAGAAAAGTCAATAGGGGGGAGACTTGAAGTTTTGGGGAGGTAAATATTATTATCTTGGTCGTATGTCGGCTAGGTCATGTTTGAACGTTTAAGTTACTCCACACATGATAACAGCTCGCTTTTGGTGTTCGGCCTAACGCTGTGTGGTGACAGCCCGAATAATTGAATCGTCTTTTCTCCCTGAGCATTCATCGCCTATGGTAATTTTTGCAACTTGACAGATGCTCGAAGCATGTCCTCCTATTAGTTGGTTGAAGCACCCGGCGCTTTCTTCACCTCACATGATGCTTAGTGGATTTTTTATGATGTGGGAAAATGTTACTGATATCTCGATGTTGTGTATTGTTATTGTTAGATCACACTCTGGGGGCATGCGTGAGAGTGGGTTCAAGGGTGGGGTTGATTTTGGAGAGTTAAAGCCTTGTGTAGTTCTGGCTCTTTGGCACAAGCCGTCATTTGTTCAACCTTTTTCTCTTTATGACTGGTAGACTCACTCTGGCTACATCGCCAATCACTTCCAGCACTCCTCTGCGTGGATCGCGTGACATGATATGTTGTATTGGTGTTACTAGACCACCACTCTTAGAATGTCCATTTAGGGGAGTCTGCACTGACACGTACACGGGGAGGGATCTTAATGCCTCGGTGATGGTTCAATCACACATACTCACACTTCCACACTTGACAAGACTCATGGTCGAGGGTACGCATGACACCATCCGGTCATTGTGACTGCTTCCACTGTGATTACGCATATATTTAAAGGCCACCGGCCAATTCACGAGCTGTGGTTCACCCATGTACCTAGGCCCAACCACAAATTGTTCCTACTGGTAACTCGGACACCCAATACACACTACCAACCTTTCACGGTTGGCATAGTCACATCCAACAGTTTCAGCTTAAATGGTTATACATGGTGTGGGGGCAACTTGTGGGAGATTTTATTGCCAGTGAAATACATGTTAAAATACTTTCTGGGAGAAATTAGTTTTATCATCAGGTTTTGGGGTTTTAGGGGATACCAACGCTTTTGATCTGGCTAGTGACCTGTTGTGAAAGTGGGTGGGGTGATGTTTGTTGTGTCCAGGATAAAGAGTCAGATTACCGGATTTGGTTAGTAACTAAGTTTGAGTATGTGTTGAACAAAATCCCTCTTATTCTAGTTATGCATTAACGAGTTGACTTGCCAGGCTCAGATAAGTAGGCATGTAGCGAATGCAGAAATACAGAAAGCTTAGCCAGCAATAGCCAAAGTGCTTCTTGTCCATTCTGATTGGTTGATACTTCTGAAACCTCTGACAATTAGCATGCACTGGTGAAACTGCTGAAACCCATAGACTCTGTTTTACTTTAACTACTATTATTCCAAATTCCATAGTCCTTTTTTAACACTACGACTTGTAAAGACATGTATAGATTTAAAATATATTGTCAATTTCGACTTGAGAAAACATTTGGGGGCGATGTATCCTCAGATCCCTTCAATCATTACAGACAACATGAACAAACCCTTAGAGATCAAATGACTTGTAAGACCATAGTGTGTCAAGCTGATTACAGAATCATTGACAGGATCAATTATAGAGAAATATTGAGGGCTTTATATTTAATATCAGTAGCAACAACATACTGAATACTTTGGATTGTAAAAGACTGATTGATTGTGGAGCTTGTGTTACAGACGATACCTTCCTTACTTGAGTATTCTTAGAAATGTAATATTTTCTTTAACGTTGACGTATTGATAGTCATTCAATAAACAGCCGAGTGCTGTATCGAATGAACATTTTGGTGAAATTACACCAGGGACAGCGTAAAGTCAATTTAAACTGAATTTCATTCTTTTATTGTCAGTTAACTAAAGTGCTGCTCCAAACACAACTTAATGCACCAAGATACACATCAGTCAGAAGCTCATATTACGGGGCACGTCCGCCTGTTTTCTCTTAGTATTGCTGACTACAACAGAAGGATACCAACTTTTTTGTAATATTTGTATGATTTACATTATTCATTATTCATCTATTGATTTACGTTTTGGTTTGTACATATGAGACTCAAATACCTGTCACGAGGTTTCTTCTCTCCAACCTGAAACCTTGAAATAGAGATACCCTTTCGGGTTCTCAAAGCAATGTCTGGCTCATCGCCAAATTGCTTTTACTGATAGTGAGATTCTCCCAGGCACTTGCATTAACTCCAGTTGAAATGTTTATATTAGAAGACGCATAGAAATGATAAACATTTTCCCCTTTACAACAAACACACATGATTATTGTTCAATAATGTGCCATTTAAAAATTTCTCTCCTCTAAACCAAATGCTTTCAGTTCTTACAGTCGTTCATTACATGGTAGTAGTAAAGGAGTAATGTGACACCTGCTCCTGCCCCAGATAGTTTGCGGGTTGTCTGCAAGATCTAAGGCGGCCAATCAGATTTCACCAACTTTTGCTGGGGAATCAGGACTGCACTGATTTTTTGGGAGGACAAAATACTCTTCCGGCCTGCAAGCATTAGTAATATTCCGCTGATACGACTTAAGACAAGTCTGCAAGGGCAAAGCCATCATTTAGGGTGCATACATTTTAGAGACATCCCTACTCCCCATCCTCAGTTGAACAAGTCCCATTATCCCTCTATATCCTGATATGAGAATCGTCAAGACAGTAGTGGCCCTAGTCCTTACTCACTATGGCGAAATGTCCTACTGTCAGACAAGTTAGTAAACACCATACATGCTCATCAGTGGTGGGATTCTACAAGAGCTTCTGCCACTGAGGCACAGACTCAATCATCATGTCATATTCCCACCACGTTGGTTCATCGTAAACTTTCAATTCGACCAAGGTGTGTAGCGATGAGGAAGTTCTATAATCTACTGGTAATAGCATCTCGTGAAAACAGTTCATCTATCCGCTTTCCGTGTGCATATCTACCCAGACCGAAGGGCACAAGATAGTAGGGGATTAGTTTGCACAGAAGGCTGGTGCAGACGAAAGAGCCACTAAAAACAGGCTACTGTTACAAGAAAGGTTAGAGCAAAGAGCATGCAAAAAGCTTTCCATTAATTAATAATTCCCACGATAATGCAGGCCTGGTCGGTGTAATGTGTGTGTCTCTGTCAGGCTACTTGAGGGTTGGATGTAGTTAAATATACCCTAATTTCTAATTGGATTGAGTGGTCTGTCTGGTTCCCGACTGTTCTCGCACTCTGCAGCAAACTGTTCTTGCCTTGTATTCCCTCTCGCCTGGATGTAATATGATGACCTTGCCAAGGAGACTCCAGTCTCTCTGTCCTGGTTGACACACGTCAACCGCACACACCACACCCACACGCACACACAACGCACGCACGCACCCGCAACGCAACGCACGCCGCGCAACGTCAACGCTCCACGCCGCCACGCACGCCACGCACGGCCACGCAACGCAGCACCACTCACCACAACACACACACAACACACACACACACCAACACAGGCACACCACACACACCCAACCAACACAACACAACACAGCACACACCACACAGTCTCTTTCTCTGTCTGGTTTGACACAGTAGAGCGAGACCTTTGTCTGTGTCTGAGACCCGATGAAAATCCATGACCAACATGCTTCTCCTCCTCTCTGATCTGGAGGCTAACAGTTTTATTTTTGTCATGATGACTGAAGCAGAAAGGGGCGATGCATAATTCCTTTGAGACAACATGAAGAAAAATAAAATAAAATAAACGTTTTTACTGTACTTACCCCTTGAGACAGTTTTCAATTCTCACAAATCTCTCTGACAGGTGTTTCGTGAGATGCATGAGTATCATACAGGGTTTCTGTCAGGGTTTCTCCTTTTGTTTCCCTCTTACAAAGTGTGAAATAAAATAGGAAATGCATGAATATTGATCACAGGAGTCCTTGAAGGTCACTGAGGGTGATATCAAAGACACGTTTCACTCTTGATTTGGCCAGAGGAGAACCATCTTTCACTTGCTCAAATCGCATTGTATCCCAATGGTGGTTAAGTCCCAAATTTGGCATTTGCCGTAGTTGAAGAATGCAGGTCTAAAAGCACTTTGTTACCGTATCATGTGTTCAGGAAATGAGGATCAGATATTGTACAGGAAAGACAGGATGGAAGAATCAATGCTAAGATCTATTCAAACAAAAACACAGAACATGAACTGTAATTTCTCAGAAGTCATTCTAATGCCAGCCCTGGCTGCTCAGGGAGAGAGAACAAAAACAACACGTTATTTTGTCAAAACGACAGACAACGACAGGACAGCACAGCAGACAGAACAGACAGACAGACAGACAACAGACAAAGACAGACAGACAGACAACAGAGACACAGACAGACAGACAGAAGCACAGACAGACAACAGACAGAGCCGAGGACAGACAGAAGACAGACAGGAAGACAGACAGACAGGACAGACAGACAGACAGACAGACAGACAGACAGACAGACGACAGCAGACAGACAGACAGAGACACAGACACAGACAGACAGACAGAACAGAGACAGACAGACAGACAGACAGACAGACAGACAGACAGACAGACGACAGGACAGACAGACAGACAGACCAGACAGACCAGCAAGACAACCAGACAGACAGACAGACGACAGAGACAGGACAGAGACAGACAGACAGAAGACAGCAGACAGACAGACAGACAGAGCAGACAGACAGACAGACAGACAGACAGACAGACAGACAGACAGACAGACAGACAGAAACAGACAGACAGACAGGACAGACGAGACACAGACAGACAGACAGAGACACAGAACAGACAGCAGACAGACAGACAAGACAACAGACAGACACGACAGACAGCACACAGAGGACACAGACAAGACCAGAGCA
>NC_036842.1:88797290-88811243 GCF_002910315.2 Salvelinus sp. IW2-2015
CAAGCCTCAGTTCGACAAGCTCCCATTATCCCTCTATATCCTGATATGAGAAATCGTCTAGACAGGTAGTGGGCCCTACGTTCCTACTCACTATGGCGAAAATGTCCCTACTGTTCAGACAAGTTAAACACCATAACATGCTCTCAGTGGTGGGATTCTACAAGAAGCTGTTCTCCCACTGAGGCACAGACTTCAATCAACTGTCCTATTCCACCACGTTGGTTCATCGTAAATTTCACATTGTACCAGGTGTGTAGCGACTAGGAAGTTCTATAATCTACTGGTAATAGCATCTCGTGAAAAACAGTTCATCTATCGCCTTTCCTGTGTGCATAATCTTACCCGCCGAGCAAAGGATTAGTAGGGATTTTTGCACAGTAAGCTGGTGCATCGAAAGAGCCATAAAACAGGGCTACTGTTTACAAGAAAGGTTAGAGCAAAGATGCATGCAAAAAGCTTTCCATTAATTAATAATCCACGAGTCAATGCAGGACCTGTGTGGTGTATGTGTGTGTCTTCTGTCATGGTTACTTGAGGTGTTGGATTGTTAAATATCCCTATATCTCATAAGGATTGAGTGTCTCGTCTTGGTTCCCTGCTTGTTCTGCCACTCTGCAGCAACTGTCTCTCCTTGCTATTCCCTCTCCCTGGATGTAATATGAGACCTTCCAAGAAGATTACGTCTCTCTGTCTGGTTTGACACACGTCACCGCACACACTGCACACCCACACGACACACGCACGCAACGCACGCACCCGCAACGCACGCACGCCGCGCAACCACGCTTACGCAAGGCACGCACGCCGCCACGCACGGCACGCAACTGCAGCCGCACGACACACAACACACACACAACACAACACACACACACACACATCAGGCACACACACACACACACACAACCACACAACAACACACACCACACAACACGTTTTTCTCTGTCTGGTTTGACACAGTAGAGCAGGACTTGCTGTGCTGTGCTGACCCGATGAAAATCCATGACAACACATGCTTCCTCCTCTTCTGATCTGGAGGCTAACAGTTTATTTTTGTCATGGATGACTGAAGCAGAAAGGGGCGATGCATAATTCCTTTGAGACAACTGAGAGAAAAATAAAATAAAATAAACGTTTTTACTGTACTTACCCCTTAGAGCAGTTTTCAATTCTCAAATCCTTTCTGATGGTTCTTGAGAATGCATATGATTCATAACAGGGTTTCTGTCAGGGTTTCCTCTTTTGTTTCTTACAAAGTGTGTGAAAAAATAAAAAATAGGAAATGAGATTTGATCACAGGGTCTGAAGGTCACTGAAGGTGTGATCAATAGACACGTTTCACTCTTGATTTGGCAGGGAAATTCTTTTACTTGTACAAATCTGCATTGTATCAATGGTGGTTAAGTCCAAATTTGGCATTTGGTAGGTTGAAGAATGAGGTCTATAGGCATGTTAACCGTATCAAATGTTGATTACATGATGCAAAAATCAAACGCTCAGCTGAAGCGCTAAATTACAATAAAGGATCTTGCCTTACGTGAAGAGACAAGAGTCCAAAATATTCCCCATGCCATCATGTTCCTGAAACCAATCTTTAATCGAATTCAAACAATCTTTGTAAATAGTAGGGAGTAGGGATGTCCTAAAATGTACACCGTAAATATGGCTTTGCCCTCAGACTTGTTATATCAGCGAGATACTAATGCTTGAGCCTGGAAAGTATTTTTCCKCCCCAAAAAATCAGTGCAGTCTGATTCCCCAGAAAATTGGTGAAATTKATTTGGCGCCTTGTCTCAGACAACCGCAGACACTGCAGAGCAGGTCTACAATTACCTTACACATGTAATGTAACATGTGAAAACTGAAGCATTTGGTGTAGGGAGAGAAATTAAAGGCACATTATTGAAACATAATTCATGTTGTGTTTGTGAAGGAAAATGTTATATTCATGCTTCTCTAATAAACAATTCAACTGGGTTMATGCAARTGCCTGGGAGGAATCCTCACTATCAGTAAAAGCAATKTGGCAGTACGCCCAGAACATTGCTTTGAGAACCCGAAAGGGGTATCTCTATTTCAAGGTTTCAGGTTGGAGAGAAGAAACCTCGTGAGGTATTGGTCAGTCATATGTACAAACCAAACGTGAATAATTAAATAATGAGGAATAATGAATAATGTAAATCATACAAATATAACTTGTCTGTGTAAGCAGTATACAAGAGAACTAACGGGACTGCCCCGTTAGAGCTTCTGACTGATGTGTACTATGGTGCATTAAGTTTGTTGGAAGCACTYTAGTTAACTGACAATAAAGAATGATTCATTTAATATTGACTTYACGTGTCCCTGGTGGTAATTTGCACGAAATGTTCTTTATACAGCAACTGGCTGTTCTTGACTACTATCATACCTCAACTGTTAAAAAAAATATACATTCTAAGAATACTAGTAAAAGGGTACGTACTCTGTAAACACAAGCTCCACACAATCAGTCTTACAACAAGTTCAGGTTGTTTGCTGATATTAATATGAAGCTACATAGTTCTTATAATGTCGGTCAATGATCTGTAATAGTGACCACACATATTATTACAATGTCATGATCAAGGTTGTTCATTTGCTGAATGAACTGAAGGATCTGAAATAAATAGCCCCAATGGTTTCTCAATGAATTGGACAATTATTTAAATCTTAAAGTCTTAAAGTGGGTAAAAAGGACTATGGAATTTGAAAATAGTATTAAATAACAGATCAAGGGTTCAGAGTTCACAAGTGGCATGCTAATAGTGCAGAGGTTTCAGAAGTTCAACCAATCAGATGGAAAAGGCCACTTTGCTTATTGCTGGCTCAGCTTTCTGATTCTCTGATTCGCTACATGGCCTACTTATCTGAGCCTTGGCAGTCACTGTTAATGATAACTAGAATGGGATTTTGTTTCAGTATAAATAGTTTACATGAGTAATTGACCTCTTTCCTGGACACAAACCCCCCCACACCCACTCACCACACACACACTACCAGATCAAAAGGGTGTATCCCCTAAACCCACTGATTAAACTATTTTCAGAAGTATTTTATTTGTATTTCCTGGGCAAATCTGGCCAGTGCCAACATGTTACATTAAGCTGAACTGTGGAGTGTGTGTGATTGGGTGTGTGATTGGGTGTGTGATTGGGTGTGGGTGTGGGTGTGTGATTGGGTGTGGGTGTGGGTGTGGTGTGTCTGCGTCTGCGTGAGTGTGAGTGTGAGTGTGAGTGTGAGTGTGAGTGTGAGTGTGTGCAGACTACAATCTAAGGGTGTGTGAGGATACAGGAGGGTGCTGGTGGAAGTGATGTGGCGTGTAGCCAGATGAGTCTCAGTCTTAGAAGAGAAAAGTTTGGACATGGCGTTGTGCCAAGAGCAGATACCAGCTTTAACTCTCCAAATCCCTGCCGGCCCAGAATGAAATTTCATGTAAAGAGAAGCGCGAGTGCTTCACAATAGAGGACATTGGCTTGTAAGTTTTAGGCGATGATGCTCAGGGGGATTCTATTATGCGGCTGTCACACAGCGTTAGGCGAGACACCAAACACTTTCATGTGTGGATTAACGTTCACCCATCGCCAGATAATAGATATTTGCCTTCACTAATCCATTCCCCCTATTGATTTTTTTCATCCCTTTTAATAACTTCTTGCAAGCAAGGCACATTTTTTATAAGAGCAAGAATGCTGTCATCTAAGAAGTTGTTTGACAACGACAAGCAGCTTATCAGATAATGATTTTTCAATATGATTTCTTCATGTTTGACAACTTGAGTGGTTCAGTACATTTCATTTATATCATGCATTTTAGATAGAACGTGCTGTATTTGATAGAAATGTAGATTATTTTGTTTATCTCGTACATTATTTATTTGGGGTGACATTAATGTGTATTGTATTACAGTTTTCCCATTTGTTACACATTAAAATTGTCCCATGAGGCACAAATACCAAACCTGTACTCATTAACAGACTCACAGATCTGTATCATTTAGCAACCAACACCAGATCTGTATCTCATTAGCAGACCCATACACCAGATCTGTATCTCATTTAGCAGACCCATACAACCAAGATTCTTGTAATCATCATGTTAGCCAGACCCATACCCAAATCTGTATCGCTCATTTAACAGACCCTACACCAGATCTGTATCTCATTTACAGACCATACACCAACTGATCTGCTATCTCAATTTAGCAGACCCATTACACCAGAATCTGTATCTCATTATAGCAGACCCATACACCCAAATCTGTATCTCATTTAGCAGACCCATACACAAAATCTGCAATACCCCTTGCACATGTTTGGCTTTACACTCAGATTGCAATTTCTAGCAAACATTTGCAAACAAACACACAATTCTCTAACTTTGCACACACCTTCACAACTAAAAATGTATTGTGTGCAAATGAAAGCAACACTGTTCAAGCAAGCTAAACTCAATTACCAATTGATCACTTTCTTCTCTTCAAACACTAATCTAATGTTCCCTTTGCAATCAGACCTTTGGTATGGATAAAAAGGCCAACAGGTGAGTTCTCCTGTGTTGAAGAACAATGAAGCAAACTTGCAGAGAGAGGTGGAGGTTGGAGGTGGAGTGGAGGTGGAGGTGGGAGGTTGGAAGGTGGAGGTGGAGGTGGAAGGTGGAAGGTAGAGGTAGAGTGATGTAGAGTTTAGAGGTGGAGGTGGAGGTAGAGGTAGAGGTGGAGTTGGAGGTAAAGAATGGAATTGGAGGTAGATGTAGATGTAGAGGTGGAGTTGGAGGTGGTAGTTGGAGGTGGAGGTGGAGGTAGAGGTAGAGGTGGAAGTTGGAGTAGAGGTAGAGGTGGAGTGGAGGTAAAGGTGGATTGGAGGTAGATGTAGATGTAGAAGGTGGAGTTGGAGGTGGAGTTGGCAGGTGGAGGGGAGGTAGAGGTAGAGGTAGAGGTGGAGTTGGAGGTAAGAGGTAGAGTTGGAGTAGAAGGATAGACGTGGAGGTGGAGGTAGAGGTAGGAGGTGGAGGTGGAGGTAGAGGTAGAGGTAGAGGTGGAGTTGGAGGTAAAGGTGGAATGAGGTAGATGTAGATGTAGAGGTGGAGTTGGAGGTGGAGTTGGAGGTGGAGGTGGGAGGTAGAGGTAGAGGTGGAGGTGAGAAGGTAGAGGTGGAGGTGGGAGGTGGAGGTGGAGGTAGAGGTGAGTTGGAGGTGGAAGGTGGAGGTGGAGGTGAGAGGTGAGTTGGAGGTAGAGGTGGAGGTAGAGGTAGAGGTGAATGGTGGAGGTGGAGGTGGAGGTAGAGGTGGAGTTGGAGGTAAGGGTAATTGGAGGTAGATGTAGATGTAGAGGTGGAGTTGGAGGGTGGAGTTGGAGTGGAGGTAAGAGGTAGAGGTGGGGTGGGAGGTGAGAGGGGAGGTGGAGGTGGGAGGTAGAGGTGGAGTTGGAGGTGGAGGTGGAGAGTGGAGGTAGAGGTGGAGCTTGGAGGTAGAGGTGGAGGATAGAGGTAGAGGTGGAGGTGGAGGTGAGGTGGAGGTAAGAGGTGGAGTTGGAGGTAAAGGTGGAATTGGAGGTAGATGTAGATGTAGAGGTGGAGTGGGAGGTGAGTTGGAGGTGGAGCGTGGAGGTCAGAGTAGAGGTGGAGTTGGAGGTAGAGGTAGAGGTGGAGGTAGAGGTAGACGTGGAGGTGGAGGTTAGAGGTAGAGGTGGAGGTGGAGGTAGATGTAGATGTAGAGGTGGAGTTGTGGACGGTGGAGTTGGAGGTGGAGGTGGAGGTAGAGGTAGAGGTGGAGGTAGAGGTAGAGGTGGAGGTGGAGGTGGAGGTGGAGGTAGAGGTGGAGTTGGAGGTGAGGTGGAGGTGGAGGTAGAGGTGGAGTTGGAGGTAGAGGTGCGAGGTAGAGGTTGAGTGGAGGTGGAGGTGGGAGGTGGATGTTAGAGGTGGAGTTGGAGGTAAAGGTGGAATTGGAGGTAGATGTAGATGTAAGAGTGTGGGCATTGGAGTGTGCGGAGTTAGAGGTGGAGGTGGTAGGTAGAAGGTAGACGGTGGAGTTGGAAGGTAAGGGTAGAGGTGGAAGGTCAGATGGTAACGTGGAGGTGGAGGATAGAAGGTAGAGAGAATGGAGGGTGGAGGTGGAGGTAAGGTAGATGCATAGAGCTGGAAGTTGGAGGTAAGGGTGAAATTGGATGGTACGATGTAATGTAGAGGTGGAGTTGGCAGGTGGAGTTGGAGGTGGAGGTGGGACCGGTAGAGGGAGAGGTGGAGGTGAGGGTAGAGGTAGAGGTGGAGTTGGAGGTAAAGGTGGAATTGTAGGTAGAATGTAGATGAAGAGATGGAGTTGGAGGGAGTTAGTGAGGTGAGGGTGGAGCTCAGAGGTGGAGGTAGAAGGTACAGGTAGAGGTGGAGGTGAGGTAGAGGTGGAGTGGATGGTAGTGGATTGGAGTACGATGTGATGTAGACGGTGGAGGTTGACGGTAGAGGTGGATTTGGAGGTGGAGGTGGTAGGTGGAGGTAGAGATAAGAGGTAGAGGTGGAGCGTAGAGGTAGAGGTCTGAGGCGAGGAGTCTGTGACCGTTGCTGTCGAGTAGGTGCCTCTAGATACTATGGAGCGTGATCTCTATGTAGATTTGTCAGAGAGTGGAGTTGGAGGTGGCGATGTGCTCGGATGGTGGATCTCGGTGGAGGCTAGTACGGGTAGGTGCGACGGTACGAGGTAGGGTGGAGTGTGCGTCGAGTGTGCTTAGCAGGTGGAGGTAGAGTAGTATCCGAGTTGAAGAGTGGTGGAGGTGGGAGAGGTGGAGTGAGAGAGGTGGAGGTAGATAGGGTAAGGGTGGGTGGTAGTGGTGAGGTTAAAGGTTCCGAATTGGAGGTTAGATGTAGATGTAGAGGTGGAGTTGGAGGTGGAGTTGCAGATCGGTGGAGCGTGGAGGTAAGCAGGTAGAGGTGGAGTTTGGAGGTAGAGGTAGGGTGGAGGTAGACGTCGGAGGTGAGAGCAGGTAGAGTGGGAGGTGGGAGCAGGTGGAGGTAGAGGTAGAGGTAGAGGTAGAGGTGGAGTTGGAGGTTAAAGGTGGATGGAGGTAGATGTAGATGTAGAGGTGGAGTTGGAGTGGAGTTGGAGGTGGAGGGTAGAGGAGAGGTGGAGGTCAGAGTAAGAGGTAGGGATGAGGAAGGTGGAGCGTTGGAGGTGGAGGGTGAGGATGGAGTGAGGTAGAGGTGGAGTGGAGGTAGAGTAGGGTTGAATGGAGGTAGCAGGGATAGAGGTTGGAGTTGCGACGGTGGAGTGGAGGTAGAGAGTGGAGTTGGAGTTAAAGGTGGAATGGAGTACATGTAGATGTAGAGGTGGAGTTGAGTGGAGTGTGGAGGTGGAGGTGAGGTTAGAGGTAGAGGTGGAGTTGGAGGTAGAGGTAGAGGTGGAGGTAAGAGGTAGAACGTGGAGGTGGAGGTTAGAGGTAGAGTGGAAGGTGGAAGGTGAGATGTAGATGTAGAGGTGGAGTTGAGGTGGAGTTGGGAGTGGAGGTGGAGGGTAGAGGTAGAAGGTGGGAGGTAGAGGTAGAGGTGGAGGTTGGAGGTGGAGGTGGAGGTAGAGGTGGAGTTGGAGTGGAGGTGGAGGTGCAGAAGGTAGAGGTCGGAGTTTGGAGGTAGAGGTGGAGTAGAGGTAGAGGTGGAGGTGGAGGTGGAGGTGGAATGTAGGGTGGAGTTGGACGGTAAAGGTGGAACTTGGAAGGTAGATGTGATGTAGAGGTTGGAGTTGGAGTTTGGAGTTGGAGGTGGAGGTGGAAGGTAGAGATAGAGGTGGAGTTGGAGGTAGATGAGTAGAGGTGGAGGTAGAGGTTAGACGTGGAGGTGGATGGTATGAGTAGAGGTGGAGGTCCTGGAGGTGGAGGTAGGGTAGGAGGTAGCAGGTGGAGTTGGAGGTAAAGGTTGAATTTGGAGGTAGATGTAGATGTAGGGTGGTAGGTTGGAGGTGGACGTTGGAGGTGTGAGGTGGAGGTAGAGGTAGAGGTGGAGGCCTAGAGGTAGAGGTAGGAGGTGGAGTTGGACGTAAAGGTGGGAATTGGAGAGGTAGATGTAGATTGTAGAGAGATGGAGTTGGAGGTGGAGTTGGAGGTGGCAGGTGGAGTTAGAGGTGGAGGTGGAGGTAGAGGTAGAAGGATGAGGTGGAGGTAGAGGTAGAGGGTGGAAGTTGGAGGTAAAGTGGAATTGGAGTAGATGTAAGATGTAGAGGTGGAGTTAGAGGTTAGAGGTGGAGTTGGAGGTGGAGGTGGAGGTGGAGGTAGAGAATGAAGGTAGAGTGTTGGAGGTAGAGGTAGAGGTAGAGTTTGTAGAAAGGAGGAAGGTGAGAAGAGATACGGAAGGTAGAGGTAGGAGGTGGAGTTGGAGGTAAAGTGATTGTATCGAACTCTGGAGATCGAAATTACTGCATGGTCGGAACTAGAAGCACAAGCATTTTGCTGCACTCGCATTAACATCTGCTAACCATGTGTATGTGACAATAAAATGTGTTTTGATTTGATTTSATTTATGTTCTAATTTGGGACAACGTRCATTTCCATCGGGCTGCTCAGGTCCRCAACTGCTTCCATGACCATACCAGRTTTGTAATTCTCTGTCTCCCATTATTTTCCCCATTTCTTAACCACGCTGAAGAGTTGTTTTCAGCATGGCGGTGGAAGGTGTATGATCGTAAAACCCATTAACGTATGGCCGTTCTCCAGGTAATGGAGGAGTTCTGTGGTGACGTTCCAGCAGAGTCCAGTCAGAGGTGAATGCGTCATGCCAGGAGATGTTTCCCCCTCTGTCTGGCCAAGGAGAATATCACCTGTGATGTTGAGGAACATCTATGGCCAGAACAAAACAACTGACATTACTGATTTTGTTTCTTGACTGTATTTTGACAGTTTCTTTATCTATTCCGTACAATTGATCTAACATACAGTACAGTAGTACAAATAGGYCTATTTCTATTCCTTTGCATATGCAAAATGTATTTACTGTATGTTTGCATTTTTCGTGTATGTGTGTTTACAGTATGCTGTTTGTTATATTTGAGTCATGTTGAAATATAAAACAATTTGTTATGCATTKGTGTTCCTTTCTTGTTTGAACACGCAAACAATATACAGTATAACAACAAAATCTTAGTCTTTACACTGAAAAAGGTTCTGATAGTAGTGTTTTGAATATGTCACATTAGTGTGATCTCGGTTGTCGCTAAGTTAGATTAATTTGATGTGTGTCTCATTTATATGCAGAGTTTCATTTTGAGCAGGGAGTACCTGGTTTAGATTTCTGTGTTTTATTTTGCAAGATGTCTGTGAGGTTTGGGGAAATTGTCTAACTTCTTTGTGTTTTGTGTTTAGAGTTTTGAATACCTGAGATGTAGTTTCAGCAAACAGTGTATAAACAGTAGGGATGTGTCTAGCACCTAGAAGACCTGAAATATATCCATGAATAGAGAAAGAACTGAGCTCAGTGTTTTGACTGAGGCTTTTCTCTTTTAATGGATATGCCTGGCAACTTACCTCTCWCTCTCTGGCTTCCCAGTGACTTCATTTACTTAAAAAAAWAAWAWWAWTACTTTAATTGGATTTTCTATCCACAACATATATCATCCAGGGGATTTAGTCACAGATCACCTTACGTGTGATAATCAGGTGGGAGGTGCAGAAGGCTTAGTGGGACTACAGTATGTCTGTCTATAAGAGATCCGTGTCTTTCTGCACTACATTATCTCAAAGGATTACAACCAACAATGATTTCACTGAAGCTTTAGAAAATGTTGCAATATGCTGCATTACCTCACTGAAATCACAGGAGATTTACAGATGTGTCCTTCATAGGCGTATGATGATGCAGTCAAGCTTATCGTGACTAAGATTTAGAACAGTGGCGAGTCAGCCGGACAAGACAAGACAGGAATTACAGGTATATTGTAGAGAGGGAGTAAGTAGGATTGTGAGCGTCTTGAGATAAAGGTAAGTAACGAAGCCTCCAATTTCACTGTGAGCTCTGTTCTAGACTGAAGACCTGTGTGTTTGTATGTGTGTGTGGTGTGTGTGTGGTGTGTGATGTGTGTGTTGTGTGGTGTGCGGTGTGTGTGTGGTGTGTGTGTGGTGTGGGAGATGTGGTGTGTATCGGTGTGGGGTGTGTGTGGTGTGTGTGGTTGTGTGTGTGTTGTGTGGTGTGTGGTGTGGTGTGTGTTGTTGTGGTGTGTGGTGTGTGTGTGTGTTGATGTGTGTGGTGGTTGTGTTTATGTGTGGTGTGTGTTGGTGTGTGTGTGGTGGTGTGTTGTGTGGTGTGTGTTGTGGTGTGGTGTGGCGTGTGTGGGGTGTGTGTGTGTGTGTGTGGTGTGTGGTGTGGTGTGTGTGTGGTGTGGGTGTGTGTGGTGTGGTGTGTGGTGGTGTGTGTTGGTGTGGGTGGGTGGTGTGTGGTGGTGTGTGTGTTGTGTTGGTGTGTGTGTGTGTGTGTGGTGTGTGTGTGTGTGTGTTGTGTGTGTGGTGTTGGTGTGTGTGGTGTGTGTGTGTGGTGTGTGTGTGGTGTGTGTGTGGGTGTTGGTGTGTGGTGTGGTGGGTGGTGTGTGTGTGGTGTGTGTGTTTGGTGTGTGTGGTGGGGTGTGTGTGGTGTGTGTGTGTGTGGTGTGTGTGATGTGGTGTGGTGTGTGTGTGTGGTGTGTGTGTGTTGTGCATACGAGTCCTGTAATGCCAACTAAATGAAAAGCATGGCTGCCTCTTCCTCTAAGCAGCTGTTTCCTCCCTCTCACTGTGTCTCCATCCGTCTACTTCCTGTTTAACCGCATGTGGAAATAACACTAGCCACAGCAGACACTAAGGATAGGCCTTAAACCAGTCGCATCCAATAGTCTTCTTTATAGAATGTCACAGATCCAAGGGGGTGGAACAGAAGCTGCATTCTTTCTTAGAAACTGTCCTCCCTCCCATTTCTCAGACTGCTTGTCATTGTCTGTAAAGCTCCTTAGCCATACTTCAATGTTTTGCTAGAGAAACATTCTAAATCAATAGAATATTGTCCATTTGGTTAGAACAGAGATTTGAAAGCTATTTTATTCTACCAGTATTCAGTTCTTATGAAAAGTGAAATAGCCAGAACAAATGGAAATGTGACTGAATATTAAATAATATTCACACGTATATTTACATTGCTTACTGGGTTTCCAGCATTCATACAGTTTGTAGGCTAGAATATGTATTTGGCCGTATGGCGCAGTGGGTGATTCAGTCAGTCATTAGCAAACAGTGGTCAGGTTTTGCCAGGACTGTTCAGGTTTTGGTCACTAGATGTCCCCATTGCACCTTTTTTTGTACCTTTTGTTTTTTCCTTGCTCTAATTATTGTTTGCACCTGTGTGTCGTTCCCTTTGTTAGTATTTAAACCCTGTGTGTTCCTCAGTTCTTTGCTCAGTGTTTGTATGTTAGCACCCAGCCCCAGCCTTGTTGTGAACATATATTTATCTTATTGGATTTTCCAGAGGTTCTCTGGTTTAGTGCTTGTGTATTTTTGAGTAGTCTTTTGAGGTTTGTTTTTCCCTGCTGTTTTTACCACTTTGTGGAGTTTCTTTGTATTTTGGAGGATATCCATTTTGTGCTCTCTTGGCTTTATTTTTGGACGTGGTGGATTTATATTCTTTGCCTGAAGATCTTGTCCTTTTATTAAACCACCATCTCTAGTACTGCTGAGTCTGCCTCATCTTCTGGGTTCTGCCGACTATTAGTGACTGTTTCTCTCACCGGGTCCTGACAGAAACACTGAGCCATTAAAATGAACCCAGAGGCAGCCAGTACCCAGGACTTTTTTCCCATGCGGTCCACCACGAGGGGACTGTCCAACGTCACGAAGCTGCTCTGGTTCAGCAGAGGCCTTACTGGCTGGACATTCTCAACTTCTGTTGGAGATGAATGACTTCCATAAAACAGATTTCTGATCAACTTTCTCCTGCAACCGCTTCTGCTCCAGTTCATCAGTGCCCGTGGCAGTTAACCCCCTGGCTGAACCTCGTCTGCCACCTCCCCAACGGTTCTCAGGTGATCCGATTGTTTGTAAGGGGTTTTTCACCCAATGTTCTCTTCTCTGAGCTGCAAACCCTCGTCGTTTCCCACCGACCGGTCCAAGATAGCAATATCATCACCCTGCTGTCGGAAAAAAGCCCTAGCCTGGGCTACTGCTGTGTGAATGCCCAAAGTCTCGCTGTGCCAGCTACTCTACCTTTGCTGAAGAATTCAAGCGAGTGTTTCAAGATCCCACCAGGGGTCCTGACTCAGCCAAACAGCTCCTGACTCTCAGCCAAGGTCGGCGCAGTGTGACGGACTATGCACATCCAGTTCCGCACGTGGCAGCAGCGAGTGGCTGGAACGACGAGGCGCTCAGTGTGTTTTTTGAAGGGTCTTTCCGACACCATCCAAGATGACCTGGCCACTCGGGAACCACCGGACAACCTCGAGTCCCTGATCAAGTTGGCTTCACGCATAGACCAGCGTCTGAGAGAGAGAGAGCTCAACCGTAGATCTCTCACCCTAGCTCCTATCGGTCCCAGCTCCGAGTGTCCACTTTATCCTCGCTGACTCCACCGGAACCCATGCAGGTTGGACGAATCTCCCAGGCTGAGAGAGACCGCCGGATAAGGGAGCGATGCTGTCTATATTGCGGCAAACCGGGCCATTTCCTCTCCGTGTCCCGGGCTCCAGGGAAACGCACTCTCCCGTGCAGGCCTGGGAGGACTGTAACGGGAAACATAACCTCCTCCCATCCATCCAACTCCCGCTGCTTATTCCAGTTACCCTTTCCTGGGACAACCACGAGCTTCCCCTTCAAGCCTTGGTAGACTCTGGAGCCGCAGGTAACTTCATGGATGGTGTTTGGGCGAAGGAGAATGGCGTTCCCTCTGAACCTCTTAGTGACCCCATAAGGGTTACTACGTTGGATGGAAGCCCTTTGGGATCTGGACTTGTCACTCGTGTCACTACCCCCTTGCGACTTTCAGTTTCCCACACCAGGAAGTGATGAACTTTCATCTGACCTCGTGTTCCGAGTTCCCTCTCGTCCTTGGTACCCCTGGCTTCACAGCCATAACCCTCACATCGACTGGTCTGTGGGCACTATCAAGCAGTGGGGTCCTACGTGCCAAGCCACTTGTATCTTCCCTAGTTCCCGAGTTCCCCTCCCGAGTCTCTAGAATCCATCGACCTGTCCCGAGTTCCCGAGTGTTACCATGACCTCAAACCGGTATTTAGCAAACAGGGGTTACCAAACTACCACCCCATAGACCTACGATTGCCCATCGACCTGTTTCCGGGCACCTGCCCCCCCAGGGGTCGGATCTTTTCCTATCTCCTCCCGAACGAGCTGCTATGGATACCTACATCAAGGACGCTCTGGCAGCAGGCCTCATGCGTCCATCCACCTCGCCGGCGGGAGCAGGGTTTTTCTTTGTGGCCAAAAAAGACGGTGGATTACGTCCTTGCATCGACTACCGGGACTTAATGCCATAACCGTTCGTAACCGCTACCCGCTACCCCTTATGGCCACAGCCTTTGAGCTGCCTCAGGAAGCAGTGGTCTTCACTAAGCTTGACCTACGGAACGCATACCATCTTGTGCGGATCAAACCCGGTGACGAGTGGAAGACCGCTTTCAACACGCCTACTGGTCACTACGAATACTTGTGATGCCCTTCGGCCTGACAAACGCCCCGGCTGTGTTCCAAGCGCTCATAAACGATGTGCTTAGGGATATGCTTAACATTTTCGTGTTTGTTTACTTGGATGACATCCTCATCTTTTCGAGCTCCCTTCAAGAACACACTAAGCATGTCAGACAAGTGCTCAAACGCCTCCTAGACAGCCATTTGTACGTTAAGCCGGAAAAGTGTGAATTCCATTCCTCTCGAGTAACATTCCTGGGATTTGTAGTGGAACCCGGTCGAGTCCAGATGGACCCCAAGACAGGTAG
>NC_036842.1:88815771-88817198 GCF_002910315.2 Salvelinus sp. IW2-2015
CAAACAGCCAGAGAATCACAAGGTATTAAGTTGCTTGAAATAATATTAAACTAGTTCCAGGCATTTATTTTCATTAAAATAAGTCCCTACTGGCATGTCCATTACTCATGCATGCTGCGTATTGGTTTAAACCACCCTAGAATATGCCTACAAATAATGTATTTCTCTGTGTCCATACTGAATCGGTTTAGTCATGGCTGCTTATTGCTGATAAAGAAATAAAGCCAATTGAATAATGAGTGACAATGTAAATATGCAGTGCAAATTGTGCAGCGTTGGGCCCGTCACTCTGTGTGTGGACTGCGGAGTTAGTTATACTGTGATGTGCGTATTTAGCTATAGGAGATGGTAGCCCATGCTGTTAAATATGGGTCGAAGGTGAAATTAAATGAAATTATTTCAATAAATCTACTCTTTGAGGAGTGAAAGAGGCCCTTTAACAGGAAGTTACACGAGCACTACAGCAGTCGTAGATTTAACTAGCAATAATAAGGCCAGCTGCCATGCCCTGTAATATTCTGGTTGGGGTTCCTTGCAAGAAATCAAATCACATTTTATTTGTCACATACACATGGTTAGCAGATGTTAATGCGAGTGTAACTCATAATGCATTAAGATATCGTTTAGTCAGGTTAGATCCATCACGGGACAGAAATGAACCTGGCATTGCCACTGAAGAACACTTGTGAATATTGGGAGGCATTTGATGAGGTGCGGACTGTTGTTGTTCTGCGTGCGATGCTCTTATTGTTGCTAGACTAGGCGTATGACATAACTGTAGGGAGGGAGACTGGCATAAGACGGGGATGTGGGGTTGATTGGTTTCCGCTGGGGCTTCGTAGGTTGTTCAGTGCATCTTTCGGGCTCTTGGCACTGGTTGATTGGAGTAGGCCACTCATGAACCTTATAGTGCCATGTTCCTTACTTCGGCATTTCTGCATTATCAGAAATTTTGTAGGCGTTTTTCATACCTACAAAACCAAAAGAGAAAGACGTATTTACTGGTTCAAAAAATATAACTTCGACGGACTTGAAGTACGCGTCTATGAAGATCTATGATAGTGTGAGCTAAGGTGAATTTTTTGAACAAATTAAATGCAAAGGTTCTAGACCCCCGAGCGTTCCGTGCTCGGATGTAGCTTCTGTTTTCCACGGCACCGTTTTCTTCCCTGGTCAGGTTCATATCCCATTATCGCTTTTTCTTAATTCTGTTCGGTTGTTTTTGTACCGCCTTCAATCCCACTCACTGGCTGGGCATAGTGAGTAGTGTATCAGTTCATTCTTTATTTCCATCGACGCTTTTAACTGGGTGCTTGTTGATTGTTGTGTAACTACAGGAGTGCTTCGGGGTTTGGGTTGAATAATGTTTAGGATTACTTTTGTTAGATATAATGCACGGTCGGAACTAGAACACAGATTTACAACTC
>NC_036842.1:88822749-88858882 GCF_002910315.2 Salvelinus sp. IW2-2015
GAACGCACAAACTGAAATGTCCACCCACACAGACAGCGTGGTGAAGAAGGCGCAGCAGCGCCTCTTCAACTCAGGAGGCTGAAGAAAATTGGCTTGTCCCAAAAACAATCACAAACGTTTAGAGATGCACAATCGAGAGCATCTGTGTCGGGCTGTATCACCGCCTGGTAGGCAACTGCTCCACCCACAACCGTAAGGCTCTCCAGAGGGTAGTGAGGTCTGCACAAGGCATCACGGGGCAAACTACCTGCCCTCCAGGAATCTCTCGGTTGAAGTGTACGCCGAGGAACTTAAAACGTTCCACCTTCTCCACTACTGTCCTGTCGATGTGGATAAGTATTGATTGAATATGTTCATAAACACACCASCCAGCTKGTCTGCGCATGCTCTGAGGCTAGGGATGCCGTCTGGGCCGGCAGCCTTGTGAGGGTTAACACGTTTAAATGTTTTACTCACGTTGGCTGCTATACGATATAATAGTGACATGTAGTTCAGGGTTGTATTCATTAAGTCACCCGGAGAACGAAAACCAGTGTTTCCCTTTGGACAGGTCGAGATAGCACCTCCTTGTTTTACTCAGTTTGGGACCATTTTCTTCTGTTTCGTTCCTACTGAACACTACCCTGGTATACTAATCAGATGTTCAACATGGCTCATCTTCATCTAGAGTGTTATTGCTAGTATCCTGAAATATCTGTGAACATGTATTGGTGCTTGCTGGTTTATTATCGAAGAGACTCATTCTTTCAGAGGTATTTCAGTGTTCAAGGGAACATTTTTGTTTGGTGGATGGTTTTTCATGCCATATTTCATGTTAATTATGCACATTGGAATAAAATAATTTWAAAAAATGGCATATATATAGCCTAATGTTCCTCAATCAATTTAATCATCAAAGCATAGAATGAACTCTTGCTACACCCTAAAAGGCAATGTCAGTCTTTGTTATGTAGACCTAACATTTAGAAATACCCTAGTCAATGCCTATGATTTTAACAATGGCTCCCAACAGTGTACTTCTGACTATCATTTCCTTGCGCAATGCTTTTCAAACGTAGTTCATGTTATGTCTCTGAAGTATAATTTCATGCAATCAGCAACGATCCACAATCTTCCCATATCCTCCAGGACGTTGGAAGAGACGGCCGTAGCGAGGAGAGGGGGACACCTGTTTCTCTTGGTTTTACCATCATTACACTAGTGTTAGCCCTGAGGGAGAGTGCTGGTGTAGAACGTTAGCTATTCTAAAGGGGCGTTTCTGACAGCTGTATGCAATGAATTCCTAGTTACAAAATGTTGTAAAGATTATATCTGTAGGAATTCGCACTGCTAGCATTAAAAACATGATTGTGTGAGTGTTTTTATTTTAGGGAGTTTCAGAGCCAAACAGGGAGTGTCGTGCTCATTGGGGACATATGGACTGGACCTGAGGATTCTATGGAGTTTATTGCTCCCTCTCCGGTGTCCATTTTAGGACATCCCTAAAGGGAGTATTAAATATGTCCAAAAATGTACTTCGTAAGGGACAACCCAATGGAAAGCTGAGTTTCATGACCAAGCATTTTACATTCACTGTTATAGCACTCAATACCCACCACAGTCCAGTCAGCAACTCCCACCGGCTACAGAAACCTTTCAACAACCCCAACATGGTCACGGTTCAATGCTTTCATTTCATTTAATGCCATTATATAATGAAATARTGGTCCATCTGGGTGCAATCAATTCATGCCTTTGTGGATGGATCACCCTAGACTAGCCTGCTTCCCATGAACAAAAGTTGTGCTGATGAGTTACTGCCCATTAGGGGAAACGCGTTGAATGAGAGACAAAAAAGTTAATGTGCACACAGTTTTGGGTATCATTTGGTCTCGTGTGTGATTGTGTGAGATCAATAGGCCCAGAGCTTTGGCCAGTCCCTGTGCCAGTCCCTTTGCCAGTCCCTGTGCCAGTCCCTGTGCCAGTCCCTGTCCCAGTCTCAGCCCCACCATCACTTCTTACTATCAGAGGAACCAATGATTTTAGAGGGCAGAATAACTCTGATTTAAATGGTTTCCCTGTCCAGATCTGTCAACACGTGTAAGATATACCGAGATTATAGAGTGCAGAATAACTCTGATTTAAATGGTTTCCCTGTCCAGATCTGTCAACACGTGTAAGATTACCGATGATTTTAAGGGCAGAATAACTCTGATTTAAATGGTTTCCCTGTCCAGATCTTCAACACGTTAAGATATACCGATGATTTTAGAGGGCAGAATAACTCTGATTTAAATGGTTTCCCTGTCCAGATCTTCACACGTGTAAAGATATACCGATGATCCGTGCCTGACTACCTCCAGAGGTTGCAGGGAGATCTGTCTCAATCAGATCACAATCCATCCTTTAATCGTCTACACCTTACTTACTTACTTACTTTATTGTGTCCTTTCACTTATCTTCATTTTTTTTCTAGTGATACATTTTAATGATTATTGCATTTTGGAGGTTTTGAGTTTGCAAGAAAGGCATTTCATTGTACTTGTGCATGAGAACATTAAACTTGAAACCTGTCTAAAAATATGCACAATCAGAATGTGGACAGAAGGAGGACAAAGGGTACATGTCAGCACCAGGTATAAACGGGGCCAGGGAGACCAGACCAGAGGATGACATTGGTGTCACAAAATGTGTTTCTCAGCAGAATTGGTTCAATGTGTGTTGAAATGAATTGTAGTACAATATTTAAATAGTAGCTGGTAGGATASACACAAAGAAAGACGTTGTTGTGGTGCAGTTCAATTAAGCAATAAGGGAAGTGTGGTATATKGCCAATATACCTCGGCTGTTCTTATGCACGACGCAACRACGTAACGAAGAGTGCCTGGAYACAGCCYTTAGYCGTGGTATATTGGCCRTRTATCACAACCMCCAGAGATGACTTATTGCAATTATAAACTGGTTACYAATGTAATTAGAGCAGTAAAAATAAATGTTTTGTCATACCCGTGGTATACTGTTTGATATACCACGACTGTCATCAGCATTCAGGGCTCGAACCACCCAGTTTCTAATGGAAAATAGACTATGACAAATAAAGGCTTCACACTTTATGTTACTCCCCAATCGATTTACGAGTGAAGGTTTTCTTGATGCAATACCTCAATACACAACTGAACAAGTATGGTCATTAAAAGTAGCTCAGGCAGTGGAGGAGTTTAATATTGTGTCTCTCAGGGTCACTGCCACAAATGTCTGGCCTGCCCTGAGAATATTTCCAATTATTCCCAGTTCCATGGCTTTTTCAACTGTTGAACAGAAAAGACCACATAAAGCACACCTTTTGTTACTCACAATCCTGGAAGCTAACATTTCTGCTAGCCTTTTTTTGCGGCATTCATTCTTGTAAGCTCTATAGAAAATAAAAAGTTMAAGGAGAACGAATCAATTGTAATTTCTATGCTGTAGTTATGCAGAGTGAGGGGTTTACCTTGAATKCCCTTGATAATGACTACAATCTTTTTCCATTCCGGTCTCAAGGCTACAGAATGATTCAATCCAAWCCCTCATCCAGCCTCTCTGTCCTGTAGGACTCCCTGGAAAGCAGTGGCAATGGATGTGGACTATCCTGGTTAAAAACAAAATGTCCCCACATTAGACCYCACCCCCTTATTATCTGTATTTAATCATTTGTCCAATTTCAGTCTCTTAATTGGACATACGGCAAGGACTGAATGTATGAAGGTACATGACTGAAATATTTTCCCACTCCAGTCCAGTCCCGAGGCTATAGTATGATTCAATCCCAATTTCATTGATCCATCGGACCCTTTGATCCCCTTTTCTAATACCGTCTCCTAATTGGACACAAGKCAAGGTCTAATTGAAACAGGGTTAATTGGACCCAAGGCAAGGTCTGACGGAAACAGGGTTAATTGAACCCAAGGCAAGGTCTGACTGAAACAGGGTTAATTGGACCCAAGGCAAGTCTGACTGAAACGGGTTTAATTGGACACACGGCAAGGTTTAACTGAAACAAGGTTAATTGGACACAAGGCAAGGTCTAACTGAAGCAAGGGTTAATTGGACACAAGGCAAGGTTGACTGAAACAGGGTTAATTGAACCCAGCAAGGTCTAACTGAAACAGGGTTATTGGACCCAAGGCAAGAGTCTGACTGAAACAGGGTTAATTGGACACAAGGCAAGGTCTGACTGAAACAGGGTTTAATTGGACCAAGGCAAGGTCTGACTGAACAGGGTTAATTGGACCAAGGCAAGGTCTGACTGAAACAGGGTTAATTGGACCCAAGGCAAGGTCTGACTGAAACAGGGTTAATTGGACACAAGGCAAGGTCTGACTGAAACAGGTTAATTGGACCAAGGCAAGGTCTAACTGAACAGGGTAATTGGATCCAAGGCAAGGTCTGACTGAAACAGGGTAATTGGACACAAGGCAAGGTCTGACTGAAACAGGGTTATTGGCACAAGGCAAGGTCTAACTGAAACAGGGTTAATTGGACCAAGGCAAGGTCTGACTGAAAGGTTAATGGACACAAGCAGGTTAACTGAACAGGTTAATTTCCTACAATCCCTGGTAGCCTAAAGGTCTTGGCAAGGTTCCTGATGTTTACTTATTTATTTATTCAGGACCCCAGACGGAAGGCATTTCAGGCTTGCTGGGAGAGGACATAATCCCTGACGCACACACACACCACCACACACTCCACACACCCAGCCACCAGACCAGGCCTGTGTGTAGGAGTCTACAAGCCCTAGGGCCTGGGGACTGAGACACACACACACACACACATACAGGCATGTACACACACACACACACACACCGACACGCACACACACACACACACACACACACACACACACACACACACACACACACACACACACACACACACACACACACACACACACAACACACACACACACACACACACACACACACACACCACACACACACACACACACACGACATCAACGTACACACACACGGAGGGGGGAAGGAGGTAATCCCTGACGTACACACACACTGCCACCAGACCAGACCTGGCCGACACAGACCTCACACGCACACCCACACATATACACAAACGTACACTTCCCAACCATAACCCCCACCCAATTCGCCTAGCCCCGTGTGCTTTGCGTTGGGGGCAGTGATGATGTCACCCACCCTAGCCAGGCCGAGGCTGAATGGCTGGGGGACGGAAGCCCGGTTAAGCCTCAGTCCCAGTGGCCCAGCAGCAGAGTCAACACCTCCCCGTGGACCTCTACTGTCTGCTTCTGGTCCTGGCCCTCCACTCTGGACGGCTGAACCGGCCAACCGGCTGCTGCCTCCTGACATCACAGTGTCTGGGGCCAAGCTGGGAAATTGTTGATCTCTGAAAGTGTGTGAGTGTGTGTGTGCGTGTGCGCATGTGCGCATGCGTGCGTGCATGCGTGTATGTGCGTGTGTGTGCGTGTGTGTGTGGTAGGATGTAAAAAAAAAAAAAAAAGGAATTCTCAACATTGTTATTTTAATAACTGACTACCAAATTGGTAATTTGACCAGGTTGAGTGTATTTAATAGGTTACAGGGTGCGAGTCTCCAGAGACAGCATGGCTAGTGGGAGAGAAAACGGGTTCACTCTTTTGATACAAGGCTAAAGGTTCACAGACAGGTCAAAGTCAATTATAGATGTAAAAACAAGAAGTGTTCTAATACAAAACCTATTGGACTATTATGTAAATATTTCTACCATTCATATATACACACAGTAGTAATCCATCAGCCTACGGTAAAAACACACATACCCTACTATAATCACATTAGCCCATTCATTTACATAATACTCCGTAGTCCCTCACACTGTCTTGATAACCTCATAACACGTTGCTATCGAGAACTAAGTAACTACTTTATATTTAGCTAACTTTAGTATTCTTGGCCTTTCGCAAAGGTTTTCCTCAGAAATCCTCTTACGCTTTACTGCCATCGTTCTGTATTATGTCGTTCTGCTAGAAAAGTCCTGTCTGAAAGATCCTGTCTGAAAAGTCCTGTCTGAAAGATCCTGTCTGAAAAGTACTGTCTGAAAAGTCCTGTCTAAAAATACCTGTCTGAAAAGTCCTGTCTGAAAGGTCCTCTCTGAAAAGTCCTGTCTGAAAATACCTGTCTGAAAAGTCCTGTCTGAAAAGTCCTGTCTGAAAAGTCCTGTCTGAAAGGTCCTCTCTGAAAAGTCCTGTCTGAAAATTAGGGGAATTAGCAGAATTAGGATGTGAAGAAAAGTGAGGTGGAGAGAGAATAGTCAGGCTACAACCTGGTTTACAGTAACATTCAGGCTGTGACCACTGTCAGCTAAATTCGAGGGGGAATTGTGCATCCATCCCCAATCCACCTAAATGTCTAGCTCCACCTTGGGTAACATCCAGGAAAATACAGTCAGGACAGGAAACATTTGTGTGTCTGCATTTTGTACCCATACAGCAGGTCATTTATAAAACTATGGGAAAAGCTTTGACAAAGACAAAAGGTTCAAATACAGCAGGTCTATTCTTTGTGAGCTTTATGAATAAAAGAGCCCCATGTTTTATGGTTCTGAAGATCCCTCTTGGTCAGGCTGTTAGTGTAAAATAGAATGTGTTCTCGATGACCCTGGTTAAATACAAGCTATGGTTATTGCCGTCCATCTTAAATTGTTGCTGTCCTCCTGTTACCTCTTTTGAAGGCTTTAGTTTGAGGGAAACAGCAGTATATGATGGCGTCTGGCCTACTTCAGAGTGAGTCATCATCACACAGCTTCATTTTATTTTGTGTCTGAGAAGACATTCAGCTCAGTGGTTGATATTCATTACTGTCATAACATAACAGTGCATTCAGCGTCAGCTTGTCCCATATTGAAATATACCAAGGAGTGTAGGAAAGATTGACGTAATCTAGTGTCTGAGTGGGATGTGGGTTATGTGACAGAGCGAGTGGGTGTGTGTTTGTGTGTGTGTGTGTGTGTGCGCATGTGCGTTCCCGTGTGTGTATAAGGACAGGGTTATATGAGGATACGTGGGATGGACCACTACAGTGTGTGTGTGTGCGTGCTTGTATGTCTCTCCACATTGTTGTCACAATAAGAGGAGGAAGTGTGTAACCTTTGTCGGCTCCTCTTGCATAGACTGTGTAGAGCCCTTAAGACACTGTGGGGGGCTATCGACTCGTTATGACTGTTTTCACTTCATCCCTCAGTGGACCTCCTACAACACTTCCCCAAGGCAAGATGGAGGACGTAGTATTTTACACTTCCAGCTCTCTGAATATACTTTTTTATCCCCTTCACTTCCATTGTACTTCCTCCATTTTTCTTCACTGGCAAAACAAGCATGTTTGATGTTGACAAACGCTTTTCAGTGAGTCCATACTAGTCATGGACAATGTTCCCTGAAAGTTTTTTTCAGCACTAAGCAAATTTCAGGTCTGCTGAGCTGAAAATTCTGTGCAACTTCTACGAACACTGAGGCAGTACCTGCTTTAAGTGAGGCTACTGTGGTTATTTGACCATAATGTAGACCTTTCAGTGGCCTACCATCAAAAACAATGGAGAAAATGCATTCCATAACATTTTAACATGGAAATAGCTGTTCTATCATTCAGCCTAGAGTAGTAGCCAATGTGTGGTTTTCAATCTAGGCCTACATTCTGTGAGACTTTTGGAAAAAATATGCAGGGCTTGACATTAACCTGTTAATCCGCTTGTTCTTCAGACAAGGAGGTGACTGAAAATGTGTGGTTTGATGCAAGAAACCATTTTATAAAATGGAACTTAATTATTATTCCCATACCATTATTACAGAGAATAAGACAAATGATGATACCCTCTGCCTATTGGCTACTTAGCTTATTCAAGCCAGTCTCAAAATACAACACTTCCCCTTTAAGACAGAAAAAAAACTCTTTACCTGACTTGCTTTTCAAAGATGTCTAGAAATGCACACGTCTTGTGCTCTTGTGGAAGCCACCACCCCCCCATTGCTGACTAGAAATTAGCTATAACTGGGCTAATAACTCACTAATTAGCACACGTGGCTACATGCAGCTCTCGCTTTGATCTCAAAACAAGCGCATATATCAAATCAAATCAAATGTTATTGKTCACATACACATGGTTAGCAGATGTTATTGCGAGTGTAGCACAATGCTTGTSCTTCTAGTTCCGACAGTGCAGCAATATCTAAAAAGTAATCTAACAATTCCACAACAACTACCTAATACACACAAATCTAAGTAAAGGGGTGGAATAAGAATATGCAAGATGCAATAGATGGTATWAAATACAGTATATACATATACAGATGAGTAATGCAAGATATGTAAACATTATTAAAGTGGCATTATTAAAGTAACTAGTGAWAMAWWWWTTTAAGTGGCCAATGCCTTTAAGTCTGTATGTGGCAGCAGCCTCACTGTGTTAGTGATGGCTGTTTAACAATCTTATGGCCTTGAGATAGAAGCAATTTTTCAGTCTCTCTGTCCCAGCCTTGACGCACCTGTATTGACCTCGCCTCCTGGATGGTAACACTCATGCTGTACACACAGTCGAGCCGCGAGCTGCCCAGTGACACGAGCSTACCAGACGAGCTAAATCACTTCTATGCTCGCTTCGAGGCAAGCAACACTGAGGCATGCATGAGAGCATCAGCTGTTCCAGACGACTGTGTGATCACGCTCTCCGTAGCCGACGTGAGAAAGACCTCTAAACAGGTCAATATTCACAAGGCTGCGGGGCCAGACGGATTACCAGGACGTGTGCTCCGGGCATGTGCTGACCAACTGGCAGGTGTCTTCACTGACATTTTCAACATGTCCCTGATTGAGTCTGTAATACCAACATGTTTCAAGCAGACCACCATAGTCCCTGTGCCCAAGAACACAAAGGCAACCTGCCTAAATGACTACAGACCCGTAGCACTCACATCCGTAGCCATGAAGTGCTTTGAAAGGCTGATAATGGCTCACATCAACACCATTATCCCAGAAACCCTAGACACACTCCAATTTGCATACCCCCCAAACAGATCGACAGATGATGCAATCTCTATTGCACTCCACACTGCCCTTTCCCACCTGGACAAAAGGAACACCTATGTGAGAATCCTATTCRTTGACTACAGCTCAGCGTTCAACACCATAGTGCCCTCAAAGCTCATCACTAAGCTAAGGAACCTGGGACTGAACACCTCCCTCTGCAAATGGATCCTGGACTTCCTGACGGGCCGCCCCCAGGTGGTGAGGGTAGGTAGCAACACATCTGCCACGCTGATCCTCAACACTGGAGCTCCCCAAGGGTGCGTGCTCAGTCCCCTCCTGTACTCCCTGTTCACCCATGACTGCATGGCCAGGCACAACTCCAACACCATCATTCAGTTTGCAGACGACACAACAGTGGTAGGCATGATCACCGACAACGACGAGACAGCCTATAGGGAGGTCAGAGGCCTGGCCCGGGTGGTGCCAGAATAACMACCTATCCCTCAACGTAACCAAGACTAAGGAGATGATTGTGGACTACAGGAAAAGGAGCACCGAGCACGCCCCTGTTGTGGAGCAGGTTGAGAGCTTCAAGTTCATTGGTGTCCACAACAACAAACTAGAATGGTTCAAACACACCAAGACAGTCGTGAAGAGGGCACGACCAAGCCTCAGGAAACTAAAAAGATTTGGCATGGGTCCTGAGATCTCCAAAGGTTCTACAGCTGCAACATCGAGAGCATCCTGACTGGTTGCATCACTGCCTGCTACTGCAATTGCTCGGCCTCCGACCGCAAGGCACTACAGAGGGTAGTGCGTACGGCCCAGTACATCACTCGGGCAAAGCTGCCTGCCATCCAGGACCTCTACACAAGGCAGTGTCAGAGGAAGGCCCTAAAATTTGTCAAAGACCCCAGCCACCCCAGTCATAGACTGATCTCTCTACTACCGCATGGCAAGCGGTACCGGAGTGCCAAGTCTAGGACAAAAAGCCATAAGACTCCTGAACAGGTAACCACATGGTTACCCGGACTATTTGCATTGTGTGCCCCCCCCATCCCCTCTTTTACGCTGCTGCTACTCTCTGTTTATCATATATGCATAGTCACTTTAACTATACATTCATGTACATACTACCTCAATTGGCCCGACCAACCAGTGCTCACACACATTGGCTAACCAGGCTATCTGCATTGTGTCCCACCACCCGCCAACCCCTCTTTTTACGCTACTGCTACTCTCTGTTCATCATAAATGCATAGTCACTTTAACCATACCTACATGTACATACTATCTCAATAAGCCTGACTAACCGGTGTCTGTATATAGCCYAGCTACTGTTATTTTCAAATGTCTTTTTACTGTTGTTTTATTTCTTTACTTRCCTACACACACACACATACCTTACACACACACACACATACCTTTTTTTCGCACTATTTCTTAGAGCCTGTAAGTAAGCATTTCACTGTAAGGTCTACACATGTTGTATTCGGCGCACGTGATAAATAAACTTAGATTTGATTTTGAAGTTCACAGTCCAGTTTTAAGTGAATGGCACAGATCCATTTATGGCAATGGTCCATTTGCACATAGGGATACTGCAGCTCTGATTTGTTATGCCACACAGTCTGTAGAGTTCCTGCTGAGTTGTGCCTGTCAACGCAATAGAATCCTACTCCGGGGGTGCATTCTGCCTACAAGAAAATCTCTTGCATAGTTAGTTTTGAGAGCATCCTGTCTGGCTGTATCACAGCCTGGTACAGCAACAGCACAGCCCTCAACCGCAAGGCTCTCCAGAGGTTGGTGTGGTCTGCACAACATATCACCGGGGGCAAACTACCTGCCCTCCAGGATACCTATACAACCCGATGTCACAGGAAGGCCAAAAAGATCATCAAGGACAACAACCACCCGAGCCACTGCCTGTTCACCCCGCTACCATCCAGAAGGCGAGGTCAGTACAGGTGCATCAAAGCTGGGACCGAGAGACTGAAAAACAGCTTCTATCTCAAGGCCATCATATAGCTAAACAGCAATCACTAACTCAGAGAGGCTGCTGCCCACATAGAGACTCACTAGTCACTTTAAATAATGCCACTTTAATAATGTTTACATATCTTACATTACTCATCTCGTATGTACATACTGTATCTTATACCATCTATTGCATCTTGCATATGTCGCTCGGCCAACGCTCATCCATATATTTTATTCCATCCCTTTAGATTTGTGTGTATTAGGTAGTTGTYGGGGAATTGTTAGATTACTTGTTAGATATTACTGCACTGTCGAAACTAGAAACACAAGCATTTCACTACACTCGCATTAACATCTGCTAACCATGCGTATGTGACCAAAAACATTTCATTTAATTTGATAGTTTGTTTTGTTTCGGTACGTTGCATTGAAAGTGGCTAATATTGTAAATTCCCACAGTGAAGGGAAACGCTGAAGGTGTTAACTAAAGGGGAAAACTTTASAAAGTTGAGTGAAGTTCAATCTYGTTCTTTGCTGCCCGGGCTGATATTTCTTAGGCATGGCAGTCCCCAGCGAAGCTTAGAGGGATGGCACCGTTTTCCTTACATAGTGCACTTCTTTTGACCAGGGACCACAGGGCTCTGGTCACAAGTATAACACTATATTGGGAATAGGGTGCTATTTGAGACTCAGCCAATGTCACTTTCCAGTTTCAGGTTGAGAGGTCACGGTTCATGTTTCTTCGATAGTCAACGTTTGGAGGAGCTGTAGTTTGGGGCCAGGCCTTACCACTAGACTGCTGCTCTGGTTCCGCCACCGCTGAGGAACATACCTGGGTTCAAATAAAATKTATTTTCTTTTAAATACTTTGCGCATTTGATTGAGCCTGTTTGGAGTATACCAGATGGGCTGGTTTTGAACTTTTCAGACTACTCCATTGGTTCCATTGCACCAGGCAATCTCAATTAAGCGCAGAGTATTTGAAATAAATCAAATACTATCTGTTCTGCTCTGGTGGAGCTGTTTTGCTCTCTGGGTTATCCAGGTATCTGCTGATGCTGAACATCTTTGATTAAAGAGCGCAGAGAGGCTGCAAAGAGGCGCAGCGTCAAGGGGGATCACTCTGGCACCGGTGACCCCAAACTTCCTCAAACGCTATCTCCAATCAGACTGTTTGAGTTCAAGTTTAAACAAATGGGAAGGATTGGGCTTTTTCTTCGGACTCCAGCATAGCAGACCATCTGTCCTGTTTCCCCTTGCCTCAGTTGTGACTAATGAAAGCCAAGGAAGATGTTTTCTCTCCCAAGCTAAAGAAGATGTATTCCTTTCTTCCTAGTAATCAGACGATGGCTCTCGAGTGAGTTACTGCCTATTGTGACCGATTGGATCTGAGTATCCCTGTTACAAGAAAGGTTAAACACCAAAGAATCCCCATAACGAGTATTTCCAACACATCTATCAAAACAAGAGCTCGAGATCCATCAACTATCAATAGTGAAACTAAGTTAGCGTGGTCTGTTTTGGCGAAGGTTTGGAGAGCATGAACTAACACTTGTTCCAGAAGCTTCACAAAATATTATGTCATTGTTCCCTGCCTGAAGGTTATCCCGTTGTCTCTCTCCGCTCTGCATTTTATGACTGATGTACACTTAGGGTGTGTTCGTAAATTCAATCTGGAGTGCCAGAGAGCGCTCAGAGTGTGCTCTGGGCGTTTGTAAATTCAGAGCGTTGTCAGATTGTCCGTTAGTAAATTCAGAGCGTTGTCAGATTGTTTGTTCCTATATTCAGAGCGTTTCGCTCTCGGAGCGTTCAGAGTGCTCTGGCCGAGGGGTAGGGTTGATCCGAGCGTTCTGACCTCACAACGGCAGTCAAGCACCCAAGCTAACTGGCTAACGTTGGCAAGCTTGCTAGCTACTTCCAGACACAAATGAGAGAACGCCTCACTATTCCACGCGTGTTGAGCGTTCATAAATTCGTCAGTTATTCTGCGCTGTGGCACACTCAGACGAGAGCGCTCTGAAATTGGACTAGATAGCCAGAGTGAATTTACTAACGCACCCTTAATCTTCCACAGATGAACCGCTACACTCCATCCAGGWCTTTCCCCTTATTTTCTCTTGCGCTAACAATGCTGCCAAATTTTCATAAAACAACAAACACCATAAGTTTCAATTCTCATCGGTTCACTTCATTTGTCTTCTCTGGTGTTCGTGACGATTTGTGAGCAGGGATCATCATGAACTCATAACTTTTTATCCATCCCAGATGATTTTCTTCATTATGTGATTTTATTATCTGGAACAGGGTTGAGAGGGAGTTTCTCCCTGGTCTAGAGGCATTGCACCATGGATGAAGAGAAAAGGCGCTGGATGGAAGGAAGGAGGAAAATAGGGACGGCAGTGGGATGGAGGGTGGAAGATGTGGTTCTGGGGAGGTAGGGATGGAGAGCTGGGAGGTAATGCTGCAAGTCTGAGATTCAGCACTTGTGCGTTCAGTGAAGTGGGTCAATACACACAATCTGTGACAGACTGGTTAAACTGACTTACATTGGGTCAAAACAGACAGACTACACACAGTCTACACTGAGTGTATAAAACATTAGGAACACCTTCCTAATATTGAGTTGCACTCCACTTTTGCCTCAATTCCTCCGGACATGGACTCTACAAGGTGTCGAAAGCGTTCCACAGGGATGCTGGCCCATGTTGACTCCAATGCTTCCCACAGATGTGTCAAGTTTGCTGGAGGTCCTTTGGGTGGTGGACTATTCTTGATATACAATGGAAACTGTTGAGCGTGAAAAACCCAGCAGCATTGCAGTTCTTGACACACTCAAACCGGTGCACCTGGCACCTACTACCATACCCTGTTCAAAGGCACTTAAATATTTTGTCTTGCCCATTCACCCTTTGAATGGCACACATACACAAACCATGCCTCAATTGTCTCAAGCCTCAAAAATCATTCTTTAACCTGTCTCCTCCCCTTCATCTACATTGATTAAAGTGGATTTAACAAGTGACATCAACACTTATTTTGTTTTTATTTAACTAGGCAAGTCAGTTAAGAACAAATTCTTATTTACAATGATGGCCTACCCCAGGGTCTTAAGTGGTCTTAAGAGACACCTCTAGCACTGAGGTGCAGGTGAATTTCCTTGAATTCTTGCACCAGGAGTGGCATAAAGTCACCCAAAATCAATGTGAAAGACTGGTGGAGAGCATGCCAAGACGCATGAAAGCTGTGATTAAAAATCAGAGTTATTCCACCAAATACGGTTTTCTGAACACTTCCCAAGTTAAAACATTAGTATTGTGTTGTTTAAAAATGAATATGAACTTATTTTCTTTGCATTATTCGAGGTCTGACAACACTGCATCTTTTTTGTTATTTTGACSAGTTGTCATTTTCTGCAAATAAATGCTCTAAATGACAATATTTTTTATTTGGAACGATGAATAGTTTACAATTTGGGACTAAGGCATAACGTGAAACACAGTTAGTATATGATGTTTAGCGGCTGTTGTTTATACGATACGGCATAGTCTTGCAAACAAAAATGTAATTAAAAGTCTAAGTGATTTAGCCAGGAGTAAAGATTACAAAAGTGTATAACATTCTAGCAAGCTAAAACCTATTCCTTCATTACAACTGTCATCACTGACATAAATATCCCCTATCCTCATACCCTCAGGGGTGTAAAACCCTTCTAACTTTCCCGTCATCAAATCCGTAGGAGACACCTTTATCAGACATGTTTTACAGTGTACTTAAAACTACGGTTGATGATTTTGTGTTAAGGCATTGTTTCAGTATCCAAGGAAACCATTGCATTGGTTTGGAGCACCTTGCCAAACGTTTACTACTTGTCCTGTAGCCAGGTATTCTTGTGGGTGCAGCTGTTTAGTAAGCTGTGGGCTGTTGGTGAGGAGAGGATGGCACTGCTAGACTATCTGCACGTGAAACACATCCATCTCTCTTCTTCTCCCTGTGTTGAATTAGCTCACAGGAATAGAGGATGCCATGTTGTCTGCTTGCCATTTCCAAATACCTCGAAGTCTTTGAAGTACGTTCAAATCTGAAAAGAAAAGAAGATTAAGAGATCAAACGTTAGTTATTCTGTTTTGTTTCTAAGATTTGCTTAACCCGACTGCGTCATTTCAGCTAATTTGCATTATTTTCTCTGCTCTGTAAATACCTAGAGTGCATTCGGAAAGTATTCAGACCCCTTGACTTTTTCCACATTTTGTTATGTTACAGCCTTATTCTAAAATGGATTTAATTGTTTTTTCCCCCTCATCAATCATCAATCTTTCCCCCTCATCAGTACTATGTTGAAGCACCTTTGGCAGCGATTACAGCCTCAACTCTTATTGGGTATGACACKACAAGCTTGGCACACCTATAATTGGAGAGTTTCTCCCATTCTTCTCTGCAGATCCTCTCAAGCTCTGTCAGGTTGGATGGGGAGCGTCACTGCACAGCTATATTTAGGTCTCTTCAGAGTTGTTCAATCGGGTTCAAGTCCGGGCTCTGGCTGGGCCACTTAAGGACATTCAGAGACTTGTCCCGAAGCCACTCGTTGCGTTGTCTTGGCTGTGTGCTTAGGGTCGTTGTCCTGTTGGAAGGTGAACCTTCGCCCCAGTCTGAGGTCCTGGGTGCTCTGGAGCAGGTTTTCATCAAGGATCTCTCTGTACTTTGCTCCGTTCATCTTTTCCTCGATCCTGACTAGTCTCCCAGTCCCTGCCGCTGAAAAACTTCTCCACAGCATGATGCTGCCACCACCATGTTTCACCGTAGGGGTAGTGCCAGGTTTCCTCCAGACGTGACGCTTGGCATTCAGGCCAAAGAGTTCAATCTTGGTTTCATCAGACCAGAGAATGTTGTTTCTTCATGGTCTGGAGAGTCCGTTAGGTGCCTTTGGCAACTCCAAGCGAGCTGTCATGTGCCTTTTACTGAGGCGTGGCTTCCATCTGGCCACTCTACCATAAAGGCCTGACTGGTGGAGTGCTGCAGAGATGGTTGTCCTTCTGGAAGGTTCTCCCATCTCCTCTGGAGTAGGCATGTGGGACTGTGGACCTTATATAGACAGGTGTGTGCCTTTCCAAATCATGTCCAGTCAATGAATTTACCACAGGTGGACTCCAATCAAGTTGTAGAAACATCTTATGGATGATCAATGGAAACAGGATGCCCCTGAGCTCAAGTCTCATAGCAATTGGTCTGAATACTTATGTAAATAATGTATTTCTGTTTGTTTTTTTCTTCTAAAAACCAGTTTTCACTTTCTCATATCAGGTATTGTGTGTAGATTGATGAGGAACACATTTAAGTAATCCATTTTAGAATAAAGCTGTAACAACAAAACGTGGAAAAAGTCAAGGGGTCTGAATACTTTCTCGAATGCACTGTATATAATATTCTGTAACTGAAAATTGTGGATGAATGCTCATATTGGGCTATTTGGCATCGACTGTAAATATTATTAAATCCTAAAACGGACTTTTCTTCCATGACTGCCTGCATGAAGGTTGGAAACAGACCGAAACAAATCTGCCCGTGGACCGATTACCGGAGCCCTGGATATCGTTCCGTTCAACATTCAACGCCAGAGAAAAGCCTTCTACCACATAGTGCTGGCAGAAAGTTCAAGAAAATGAGCCAAGATTCAGATCAAGAAAATGTATCCACATAAAGACCAGACAATATAAAATAATAAAAACACCTCAAAGATTTTCTTGCTTTAATCTTTACCATCATGCCCATAAGGAGATTGGCACTGGACACTTCCTGTGAAGGGGTCTCTTATCTTCTCTGCGCAGAGGTTCAGCTAATATTGACGCAAAGCTTCAAATTATTTCTAAAGGGTCTGGGGGACTATGATGACACAGCATGGAGAGGGTCATCCTTTCATCCTCTCTCATTCTGTCTGTGTACTTTGAGCTGAAGTTTAACAGCTTACAGACAGTGTGTTTGGTGCCCTATGGTGCAGCTGGGCTAAGCCTGCCCTGTTGAGTTTGTGCCCTGCCCCTAGGCAGCCATTGGTCGTAGCTCAGCTCTGGCAGCCCTGTGGATATCGTACCCTGCACCTTGGCAGCCATTGGTCGTAGCTCAGCTCTGTGTCAGCCCTGTGGATATCGTACCCGCACCTTGGCAGCCATTGGTCTAGCTCAGTCTGTGTCAGCCTGTGAGATTGTACCCTGCCCCTTGGCAGCCATTGGGGCTTAATGCAGACCGAAGGCCATGCTCTCTGGTCTGTTGGTCTGATAACCCTGGTGCTCCTGGGCTGTAAATCTAAATGGTCTCTTTGGTTTCGTCCACCTTGTTTCATTCCTGACATACCGGCTCTCAGCGCCAGAGGTGGAGAGGGGAGTCACCAGTCTCAGTCAAGAACCAGTCTCAGTCACCAGTCTCAGTCACCAGTCTCAGTCACCAGTCTCAGTCACCAGTCTCAGCACCAGTCTCAGCACCAGTCTCAGTCACCAGTCTCAGTCACCAGTCTCAGTCACCAGTCTCAGTCACCAGTCTCAGTCACCAGTCTCAGTCACCAGTCTCAGTGCACCAGTCTCAGTCACCAGCTCAGTCACAGTCTCAGTCACCAGTCTCAGTCACAGCCTCTGGAGTTTTTGGAGAGGGCAGTCTAAGCCGGTTCTGCTTTCTCTTTAGGATCTAAGCCTGGGTACAGTCAAACACTTTGTGCTGATGTATAAAGAGCTTTATGAATACATTTGATTGATTGATTGAGGGCCTGATGACACTTACCAGCAGTTAACCTCCAACTTATATCACCCGAGCTCATAAGAGGGTCAATGTACTCCACCCAAAACACAGTCGTTTTCAACACTACGTGGCTCATATTGGGCACTTACATTGCAGTGCAAACTCACAGACACTGCATCGAAGAGCCTACCCACCAAGGATTCAGTTAGGCACAAACTAAAATGTTTACCCTTTCCCTTTCTGAAGCACGTCTGGGTACACTCACATTCTATAGGCACAACCTTTACTTTGTAACCTGGTCAAAGCGATCCCGTAAGCATTATCCTATGCATGAGTATTTACAGAATCACTGTGTTTACAGTCTTAATCATTGTACAGTTGTCTGGGATGATATTTCAGACACTCAGCTTCTGTAAGTGAGTAAGGGAGGGAGATAGAGGAGTCTTCAAATATTACAAATCAAAGAGGAAGGAGCTAAATAGAGTAATGCCATAAACAATGAACAATGCCTAGATCTTCATTTGACTAAATAAACAAACCATTTCCATTTTACGGACTACTGACTGAGGCAAATCCTGCTAAGCCGCTGCAAATTCCAAGAAGGGCTCATTCAGCAATCAGAGAACATTAAAACATCAGAGGGGCTGAAGTGACAGAAGGAAACTAATCCGACGACACTAGATGGAAGTTGCCCGGGCAACCCAGAAATTGGAAGCTGTGAGAGCTGTCAAAAAAGGGTAAAATACTGTATCATGACTTTAGAGTGGTTGAGGATCACACTCTTTCCTCTGGACATGCATGCCACTATCCTATTTTTCTGTAGATGTTTAAAAAATGTATTTAACCTTTATTTAACCAGGTAAGACCAATTGAGGATAAAAAAACTATTTTGCGAGGGTGACCTGGCAAGAAGGCCAAACAGGGAAATAGCAGCATGGACAGAAAATATAAAGTGTCACAAGTTACAGATTCAATTAAGATTAGAAACAATTGCAGCTATGACAAACAGTAGCAGAGTCTTAAAAAAGGCAAGGACACTACCTCCCTAACGTTAATATCTTGAAGCATGTTCCATGATGAAGGCATTATGGGAAAAATATTGTTTCCCCATCTCAGTTCTAGCCTTAGGAACAGACAAGGACAGCAGCGACTGTGAACGAAGACTGTATTGAGTGACTGATCTGGTCAGTAAGGAACAGAGATACAAAGGGAGTTGTCCATCAATGCTTTGTACATACAAGTGTAGCAGTGCTTTAGCCTCCTGACATCAAACGGCTGAGTCAAGGCTTCTATTGCCTGTTATGAAATGCAAAGCAAGCTGCTGATCACATGACATAGATGAGGCAATAAACGGAGCAATTTTGCAGAGAAACAGTCGACAATAAGCAGTGATTTCATGCGTTGCTTTGGAAGAAGTGGGAAACTCTTATAATTGGATACATCAGCCTTTCCTTAAAGGGAGTGTAGCACAGTGTTTCTCAGGGCAAAAACACATATACTCCCGGCGGTGGCAGGTAGCCTAGTGGTTAGAGTATTGGGCTAGTAATTGAAAGGTAGCTAGATTGAATCCCCGAGCTGACAACGTAAAAATCTGTAATTCTGAACAAGGCAATTAACCTGCTGTCATTGTATGTAAGAATGTGTTCTTAACTGTCTTGCCTAGTTAAATAAAGTATAATATATATATAAAAGTACCTGGAACAACCCAAGAAAACCTTCCCAAATGTAAACTCTTAATCCGTTGTTCTAAAAGTTGTGTTTGAGGTTTTCTCCAAATCAACTCTAACTTCGATCCACAGTCAGTGTCACACAATGAATTCAAACTTTGTAAAAAAGTGGAATATATCTGTGAGAATGAACGGGAGAATTGGGCATCTACTTGTCAATCCGCGAGGCACATTTCATCCCTGAGAACTTCCACGGCAATCAACACCATGTACAAGCAGACTACAGACAATATCTTCTCCACCATGTACAGTAGACTACAGACAATAGTTCCTCCATCATGTACAGTAGACTACAGACACTATGTTCCTCCATCATTGTACAGTAGACTACAGACAATATGTTCCTCCATCATGTACAGCAGACTACAGACAATATGTTCCTCCACCATGTACAGTAGAACTACAGACACTATGTTCCCCCACCATGTACAGTAGACTACAAGCACTATGTTCCTCCATCATGTACAGGTAGACTACAGACAATATGTTCCTCCATCATGTACAGTAGACTACAGACAATATGTTCTCCATCATGTACAGTAGACTACAGACAATATGTTCCTCCATCATGTACAGCAGACTACAGACAATATGTTCCTCCATCATGTACAGTAGACTACAGACATATGTGTCCTCATCATGTACAGTAGACTACAGACAATATGTTCCTCCATCATGTACAGTAGACTACAGACAATATGTTCCTCCATCATGTACAGTAGACTACAGACAATATGTCTCCCACATGTACAGTAGACTACAGACAATATGTTCCTCCATCATGTACAGTAGACTACAGCAATATGTCTCCATCATGTACAGCAGACTACAGACAATATGTTCCTCCATCATGTACAGTAGACTACAGACAATATGTTCTCCATCATGTACAGTAGACTACAGACAAATGTTCCTCCATCATGTACAGTAGACTACAGACAATATGTTCCTCCATCATGTACAGTAGACACAGACAATATGTTCCTCCATCATGTACAGTAGACTACAGACAATATGTTCCTCCATCATGTAAAGTAGACTACAGACAATATGTTCCTCCATCATGTACAGAGACTACAGACAATATGTTCCTCCCTCATGTAACAGACTACAGACAATATGTTCCTCCATTCATGTTACAGTAGACTACAAAATATTTCCTCCATCATGTACAGTAGACTACAGACAATATGTTCCTCCATCATGTACAGCAGACTACAGCAATATGTTCCTCCACATGTACAGAGACTACAGACACTATGTTCCTCCACATGTACAGTAGACTACAGACACTACAGTCCTCATCATGTACAGTAACTACAGACAATATGTTCCTCCATCATGTACAGTAGACTACAGACAATAACTGCTTCCTCCATCATGTACAGTAGGACTACAGACAATATGTTCCTCCATCATGTACAGCAGACTACAGACAATATGTTCCTCCATCATGTACAGTAGACTACAGACACTATGTTCCTCCATCATGTACAGTAGACTACAGACAATATGTTCCCATCATGTACAGTAGACTACAGACAATATGTTCCTCCATCATGTACACGTAGACTACAAGACCAATATGTTCCTCCATCATGTACAGTAGACTACAGACAATATGTTCCTCTCATCATGTACAGTAGACTACAGCAATATGTTCCTCCATCATGTACAGCAGACTACAGACAATATGTCTCCAATCATGTACAGTAGACTACAGACAATATGTTCTTCCACATGTACAGAGACTACAGACAATATGTTCCTCCATCATGACAGTAGACTACAGACAATATGTCTCCATCATGTACAGTAGACTACAGACAATATGTTCCTCCTCATGTACAGTAGACTACAGACTAGGTTCCTCCATCATGTACAGTAGACTACAGACAATATGTTCCTCCATCATGTACAGCAGACTACAGACAATATGTTCCTCCATCATGTACAGTAGACTACAGACAATATGTTCCTCCATCATGTACAGTAGACTACAGGACACCTATGTTCCTCCTATCATGTACAGTAGACTACAGACAATATGTTCCTCCATCATGTACAGTAGACTACAGACAATATGTTCCTCCATCATGTACAGTAGACTACAGACAATATTTCCTCCATCATGTACAGTAGACACAGACAATATGTTCCTCCATCATGTACAGTAGACTACAGACAATATGTTCCTCCATCATGTACAGTAGACTACAGACAATAGTCCTCCATCATGTACAGTAACTACAGACAATATGTTCCTCCATCATGTACAGTAGACTACAGACAATATGTTCCTCCATCATGTACAGTAGACTACAGACAATATGTTCCTCCACCATGTACAGTAGACTACAGACAATATGTTCCTCCACCATGCTACAGTAGACTACAGACAATATGTTCCTCCGCCGTGTGAGTCATAGAAATTACCATCTTGCATTTGGGGCTTTCCAGCAGTCTTCATGTTTTTTTATACACGGGGAGCATAAATTGTTCAATTGTAAACTAAGAAAAAAAATTCCAGTTAAAACCAATGTACAGTAAATTTCTTAAAGAGCACTAACCACATAAATATATGTTAGGGTCCTTTTTCTGCTACCTGGACTTTAATGCTTTAACTAAATCTTCTGCATAAATGCACTGATAACACATTGTACGTCCTCCTTCCTTTAGTGTAAAAGAAGTGATAGTGAAACCTACAGTAAAAAGAAACAGGGACCTCTGCCATAGAGAGCATGGGACCTGAACTAAAGTATCCGTTCTTTTGTTTGAGAAAAACAACTCAATGCCAAACCATCTTGTGAAACACTCCTGAGACATGCAAGTCTTCACAGAAATGCACACACACACACACACACACACACACACACACACACACACACACACACACACACACACACACACACACACACACACACAAGCACTAGTCTTCACTGACTGATGCAGAGGTGTCAGAAGATCAGCGATGATGGAAGCCCATAGATATCTGGCCAGCAGAACAGAGCTCTGGTAGAGATCCAGGCATACAGATGGTTAGAGTATTAACATCCGGTGGTGGAGGAACGTTGTGGTGAACAAGGTAACAAGACTGTAGGCTTGTTAAAAGCCGGGTCATGAAGATAATAGACGACATTAGCAAGTCTACTGAGAAAGCTGACGAATGGATCTCTGTCTTCCCTCGTGTGAAATGTGCTGTCGTCTCGGATAAGCCTAGAGCGAGGACACACGGACAGACACACTAGAGTGAGGTATCTGTCACACACACACACAAAACAAACACACACACACACACACTACAGTGAGGTCTCAGTGGGTGAAGCCTGAACATGCCCATGTGGGCAGAGGGCTTGGAACCATCTCTGATCTAATGATACGCTACTGCACTTTGACTCTGTCTGCACTCCTGAGATATATATATATATATATATATAGAGAGAGAGAGAGAGAGAGAGAGAGAGAGCAAGAGAGAGAGAGCGAGAGTCAGAGAGAGTGCGAGAGAGAATGAGAGAGATAGATTGAGAGAGAGAGAAAGAGAGAGATAGATTGAGAGAGAGAGAAAGAGAGAGCGAGAGAGAAAGAGAGAGAAGGGGAAGAGAAAGTTAAAAAGAGACCCGTAGACAATTAAAAAATCTCCTGCTTGGATTTAATGTCCTGCAGAGTTCTAGCCTCGATCTCTATACTGTAGGGCAATGTTTATGGAATGGCATCAAAACTGCAGCTATAAAAAAAAAATCCTCAATGAAATTGAGTGAAATCCCTCAGTTGGAATTCACAGCTGGTGCAGATAATCACTGTGGTTTATTCTGTGTTACTATAGTTTTCAACATGAGTAGGCCCTATCCAAAGTGATGCGATGGATTTCACTAGGACCATTTATAGCTAAATCAAATAAATTCAGGGGAAAATCCCTCTAGTCCTCCATAATAATGGAATATAGGTCAGCAATGTGTTACATAAGGCCATTTCCCATTTCACACATACACACGCACGCACAAGCGCACGCACAAGCGCACGCACACAAACAAACAACACACCACACAACACACACAACACCACACAACCACCACACACACACACACACACACACACACACACACACACACACACCACACACACAACACCACACACACAACACACAACACACCACACACACACACACACACACACACACACAGTCACACAACCCCAGATGCCCTCTGTCCTGTACAGTTGAGTTCAGCAGCTTGAGGCAGGCAGGTAAATCAGAGGTCAGGGATTATCCAGGGATAGCCAGGGCCTTACACACTCCCTGTGTGTGCAAATCCACCCACCGCAGGCTGTGTTTATGAAAACATTTCCTAAACCCATTGCAAAATATTGCAGATTCATCCCAAACAGGCCGTCATGCAGTGCAGAGCAGTGACTTGTTGGGGCTGTTGTTGACGGGGCCTGACTATCTGCCTGAGAATGGAGTGATTGGCAGACAGACCTACTCTTCGAAATGATTTTGCAGTCCATTATCATTATTACAAATGCATTGCGTTGTGATGGATAATTCATGAGAATATAGTTTTTTACCATCATAGACCTAATGAAAGAGGAAGTGTGTGTGTGTGCGGCCTTGGATGCATGTTTATGAGATCACTTTCAGACAAAGTGGGATTGACGTATAGCAGGGTTTCCTAACTGGCGACCAGCGTGCCAAATTTGTCCCGCGGGTGATTTTTTTGGGGGCCCCCTACGTTTTCTGAGGGGACATAAAAGACTGTAAAAACACCAGCAAATCAGCTCCAAATGATTTTAATTTGGGAAATGTGTTCCAAGGTATTCCCACGCATAATAGAGAGATATACAGTATGTGATGGTATTGTAACAACGTCCGTCTGAGGAAGAAGGAGAGGACCAAAGTGCAGCGTGGTACGTGTTCATGACTTTTAATAACACTAAACACTAGAACAAAAAATAACAAAACGGAACAAACGAAACAGTCCTGTCTGCTGTAGACACAAAACAGAAAACAACTACCCACAAAACACAGGTGGGAAAAGGCTACCTAAGTATGGTTCTCAATCAGAGACAACGATAGACAGCTGCCTCTGATTGAGAACCACACCCGGCCAAACACATAGAAATAGATAACATAGAACGAAAACATAGAATGCCCACCCAAACTTACGCCCTGACCAACCAAAATAGAGACATAAAAAGGATCTCTAAGGTCAGGGCGTGACAGGTATACAAATGTAAGCAAGGTTTGAAATTATTATATTTTAGTAAAATATTATATCTGTCAATTTGCAGTCTACAAATGATTTGTAATTATGTTCCGGCCCCCTTACCATCCACTGAATCTAGTTGATCTATAGTTTGACAATTCCACAAACTCCATGCATTCTCTGTCTCCAGACACTCCTAGTTGTCGGGTGATTTTAATAACTCGATAGCTGTTTCTGTCTCTTCCTAGCCGGCTTCCTTATCTCCTGCTCATTGTTTCCTCATGAATCTGTCACTTCAATTCTCCACCCGCAGCACAGGTTAGCTTGAACAATTCACTCAAATGTCACAGTGTCTGTATGAAAATGCCATTAATGGTCGGCTTAATTAGCTACAGCTTGCTACAGCTACAGCTCCGCTCCACTCATATTTTTTAGTTTTCAGGCCATTCATCTTGGATGCTTCAAAAACAATGTTTCCTCCACTGAGATGGTCTTTGAGACGATCATCATCTCCAAGCTTATCTTGGATTCACTATGAGCTAATATCCCAACTGTCCTGGCAGATTTGATTTAGTCCGTCGTCTCCGTGTTTTATTCTATAGAGATGCAATGTGTCACTCATCAGTTTTAGATATCCCCAGCACGGGACTGTGTGTACTATATTGCACCAATATCTTCCTTTTCTGTGTGACAACTTCTAACTCCTGCAAGCTATTTCCTAATGTATTATGGACCGGGACGATCCAGCTGTTACTGAGTACTCTCTTTATTTACCTTCTATTTTGTTAAAAAAAACTGTCATCGTCTGTTCAGTAGCCCTCTCTTTTTGGAGAGAGTGTGAATGGCAAAATTAGAACTGAGTATTTTTTATACATTTCCCTTTCATGCTTTGTGAATTTTCTTTGAGTGTACCGAACTGAGGCACAGTACAGTTAAAAAGCATCCTGTTGTTGCAGAAATGTCCGTAACAGTTCTGAAGAGGACTTATGGGGCGGCTGGAGGTAGTCATTACAAAACCGACGGAATGAAAAGCATGGCAAGTAGAGACTAATTATGTGGAGTATTGCGCAGAGTGAAGACTGAGGGAATGTTATGTTGTTGATTATGTGGAGGGTGTTTATTGTCTTGAAAACAATGATGGGGCTGAGTCATGTTGGACAAAACATTTATTAATATGATATGAAATTGGATCTACAGTACCAGTCAAAAGTTTGGACACACCTACTCATTCAAGGGTTTTTCTTTATTTTTACTATTTTCTATTTTCTTTATTTTTTACTATTTTCTAAATTGTAGAAAATAGTTTTTTTTTTWAAGAAAAACCCTGGAATGAGTAGGTGTGTCCAAACTTTTGATTGGTAGTGTATATCAAAACGTGACAAGTACAGCTACACTGTGTACATTTAGTTCAGTGTATTTCACTTGGATGATGATCCACTACACTGGCTGTGTGACACTGGCSCAAACAATTTAAATCTCTATTACATCATGCTACACAAGCATCCTCCTAAGCAGGGYTTGATAGATAAATCACAGAAAAAATATCAAGTTAATCCAGATGTGATCCACTCCTCTTTGCATAAAACCTCATTGAACCAACCCAACTTGATCCCAAATCTCTCCATGTTTGGCATGACAACGACCATATGAGTTGGCTATACAGCACAAACAGATCTGGGACCAGACAGGACCAACCAGTCAATTTGATGAAAGAGAATTAGGAACAATAAGGTTTCTCTGACTTTAATATCTTCACCTCCGCTCTGTTAAGGGTTTAAACACAGCAGAGGTTGGTGACTGAGATGTAATACACTGACCAAACCTGTCCTTCTCTAATCAGTGCCAAATCTGACTATCCACAGAAGCTTCACCCTGTGATCAACACTTCTTCCCTGTTTACAAGTACATTGAAATACCCCTGACCTAGCGGACATCGGATCTTGTTCGCTTGGCACAAAACTGAAGAAAACTGACCAAAACAAGGAGGGACTCCCTGGACTTGTCCAATAAGAAACGCTCGTTTTCGGTTTCCGTAGTAAAAGGTTTCCAAACGTCTTCCAGTTGTGTGCCCTAATGAAGACCCAGGTCTTTAACCCTAGCTAAGTCAATGACCGGGCTTAAGGGTACATCAAGGATTGGTCAGGATCAGAGGTCAAGCCTAACAGATTTCATGCTCTAATTCGGACTGTCGTGCTCTAGATTACCATSGAAGGAGGAGAACTCTGAGTCAACCAAAGTAAGTCAACCTAGAACGAGGCTGATGTTGCCAGGTATTCCCTAACAAGATTTGTACAAATCTCAAGGTATGAATTGTTCATGACCCATGGCCAACTCATCATTGTATGTAATTACAGCATGCAAAGCTAGCAAAGTAAATATGTTGAACGATACCATTTGAGAGTGGTAAGTAGTTCAGTGGGAATACCTTATTTCATCACCACAACAATCTCTACAAACAATGCATTAATTCAGTTGACTTGGGGGTTCATTTCTTGCTTAATCTTTTAACTCTATATATCAGTTTCAGATACAAAATAGTATTCTTAACATTTAAGCCAGACTTACTGGAGTTGTTTGAAAGCAGTGTYGTAAGATCCTCCCACGCTACAGATCTTCTAGAAGATGTCTGAGGGTATAGAGGCCGCACCTCTAGAACCAGGAGTTTTCCGAAGGGAGATGCCAATCCAAGGAATTTACAGCCTATCCCTTAACATCTATGATAAACTAAATGTGGGCACACCATCCAGGAATGAAGAGAGGAGGATGGCAGTATATTTAGCCTATGTTTCAGACAGGCTATACATTTCAGAGGAATTTGAAGGACTCAAACTTTCCTTGGAGACCGAGGAATTATTGACATACAGTTATCAAATCAAATTGTATTTGTCACATGYGCCGAATACAATAGGTAGATCTTACAGTGAAATGCTTACTTACAAGCCCTTAMCCAACAAAGCAGTTTAAAGAAAATAGAGTTAAGAAAATATTTACTAAATAAATTAAAATAAAAAATCTAATAAAATGTATCACAATAAATTAACAATAACGAGGCTATATACAGGGGGTACCGGTACCAAGCCAGTGTGCGGGGCCACAGGTTAGTGGGGGTAATGGTATCATCACATTCCATATCATTCATAGTAAACCGTTATTTGAAATACTGTTCATTGTTTATATGAACACCGAGCCCAGGTTAAAAAAAAATGTAACTCCATCTTATAAACCACAATTGAACCTGATCCGTTGGTTGACAGGAAAATGCCTTTGGTAAAAAGCAGAACATCTTGGAGAGCAGAGCTGACTGAAGGACGTCAAACCCTTTTAGATACAATCTCCACATCCACCAGGGCAGATCTGAAACTGCTGTCTCTCTCTCCAGGCCAAGCAGCCACCCAGAGGTTGAAAGGTCTAAAGCCACCAACTTAGCAAGGCCCACCCTGGCCACTTCCTGTGGATGGCTGCTCTCCGGAGCGTATTGCTTGCCAAGGGAACAGGGAGAACATAGCCTGATCCCAAATCGGTTTTAACTGTCTTGCGTGACAATGAAAATAGGAATTGTTCAAGACAGCAGACACAGATCTGGCTGGCCTGGCTGGAGGGGGCGGGGGTGGGGGGACTGAGTCTGGAACATGGGCAGTGGGCAGCACGTCTCAGACTAATGACCCTCCTTCACCTAGCTGGTAATGGTTGCCTTGGCTTACAACCTCAGACTCAAGCCCTTTGTGACATTCTAAATTGTTCTTAACCCAGCGATATCTTAACCCATTGATACCTTAACCCAACAATACTTTAACCCAGCAATACCTTAACCCAGCAATAACCCATTGATACCTTAACCCAACAATACTTTAACCCAGCAATACCTTAACCCAGCAATAACCCAGTGATACCTTAACCCAACAATACTTTAACCCAGCGGTACCTTAACCCAGCAATACTTTAACCCAGCGATACCTTAATCCGCTAGTTAATACACAAGGCTCTGGTTTCATAAAGGCTTATTGTGTGTGTATGTTTGTGTGTGTGTAAATCCCCCTTTATTGACATTGTGCACTTGGCTTTTAAAGTTGGACATAACACAGGCATTTAGACTTACCTCAGCCTGGACTGAGAGACCTGGCTCTGTGTCTGTGCAGACGCTGGTTGTCATGTTGACTTAGCAATGATCTCTGATGACTGATGTTCACCGCAGCACTAACGCAGAATACAATGCTGTTCCATTTATTAGCGGAGATATAGGACACATCTTTGTTGGATTACAGGAAGATCTAAGACAATCTGGAGAGTATAAATCTGACAAGCTGCCTCCGCCATTCCACAGATTCCACCGTTAGATACCAAGAGGCATGTCAAAGTGATGTGGAGGGGGAACCATTCTAAACCCTAAAGCTGCCCTTCATTGAGGTTCTTGGTGACGATTTACATTATTAAGTTGCTCTTATACCTCTGTAGTAAATTAAAAACATTTTCAGCGATTAGTAGTATGTGGTTTAATTCAACTGATATTCTCTGTAAAGTCACAGTCAGATGATGTAGTTAAGTTATTTGTGAACTTGTTTACAGTCGTCTCCCTTCTTCAAAGACAAGACACACATTCCATCTCACATAAATAGGCCTTTTCTGTTCACAAGGTCTGATGAGCAAAGACCCTCCAGGTCTGACCTGTTTAGAGAGAGTGTGTGTGTGTGCGCGCGTGCATGCGTGTGCACGTGTGTGTGTGCGTGTGTGTGTATGTGCATGTGTACGTGTGTGTGTGTGTGTGTGCTTGCTTGCGTGACAAAGGCAAGTTCCTTTCATTGAACCCTTATGTAACTAAGGTGTGTGGTAAGTGCACACACCTTACCAGCAAAGCAGCCTACCGCTATAGTACTAACTGACTATCTGAACAAACAGAACGTCACAAAGTATGGTACCGGTCAAAAGTTTTAGAACATCTACTCATTCAAGGGTTTTTCTTTATTATTACTATTTTCTACATTGTAGAATAATTGTGAAGATGTCAAAAATATGAAATAACACATAGGGAATGATGTAGTAACCAAAAAAGTGTCAAATATATATATATACAGGGGGAGAACAAGTATTTGTACACTGCCGATTTTGCAGGTTTTCCTACTTACAAAGCATGTAGAGGTCTGTAATTTTTATCATAGGTACACTTCAACTGTGAGAGACGGAATCTAAAACAAAAATCCAGAAAATCACATTGTATGATTTTTAAGTAATTAATTTGCATTTTATTGCATGACATAAGTATTTGATCACCTACCAACCAGTAAGAATTCCGGCTCTCACAGACGTGTTAGTTTTTCTTTAAGAAGCCCTCCTGTTCTCCACTCATTTACCTGTATTAACTGCACCTGTTTGAACTCCTTACCTGTATAAAAGACACCTGTCCACACACTCAATCAAACAGCCTCCAACCTCTCCACAATGGCCAAGACCAGAGAGCTGTATAAGGACATCAGGGATACAATTGTAGACATGCAACAGGCTGGGATGGGCTACAGGACAATAGGCAAGCAGCTTGGTGAGAAGGCAACAACTGTTGGCGCAATTATTAGAAAATGGAAGAAGTTCAAGATGACGGTCAATCACCCTCGGTCTGGGGCTCCATGCAAGATCTCACCTCGTGGGGCATCAATGATCATGAGGAAGGTGAGTTATCAGCCCAGAACTACACGGCAGGACCTGGTCAATGACCTGAAGAGAGCTGGGACCACAGTCTCAAAAGAAAACATTAGTAACACACTACACCGTCATGGATTAAATCCTGCAGCGCACGCAAGGTCCACCTGCTCAAGCCAGCGCATGTCCAGGCCCGTCTGAAGTTTGCCAATGACCATCTGGATGATCCAGAGGAGGAATGGGAGAAGGTCATGTGGTCTGATGAGCAAAAAATAGGCTTTTTGGTCTAAACTCCACTCGCGTGTTTGGAGGAAGAAGAAGGATGAGTACACCCAAGAACACCATCCCAACCGTGAGCATGGAGGTGGAAAATCATTCTTTGGGGATGCTTTTCTGCAAAGGGTACAGGATGACTGCACCGTATTGAGGGAGGATGGATGGGGCCATGTATCGCGAGATCTTGGCCAACAACCTCCTTCCTCAGTAAGAGCATGAAGATGGGTCGTGGCTGGGTCTTCCAGCATGACAACGACCCGAAACACACAGGCCAGGGCAACTAAGGAGTGGCGCCGTAAGAAGCATCTCAAGGTCCTGGAGTGGCCTAGCCAGTCTCCAGACCTGAACCCAATAGAAAATCTTTGGAGGGAGCTGAAAGTCCGTATTGCCAGCGACAGCCCCGAAACCTGAAGGATCTGGAGAAGGTCTGTATGGAGGAGTGGGCCAAAATCCCTGCTGCAGTGTGTGCAAACCTGGTCAAGAACTACAGGAAACGTATGATCTCTGTAATTGCAAACAAAGGTTTCTGTACCAAATATTAAGATCTGCTTTTCTGATGTATCAAATACTGTCATGCAATAAAATGCAAATAAAATGCAAATTAATTACTTAAAAATCATACAATGTGATTTTCTGGATTTTTGTTTTAGATTCCGTCTCTCATAGTTGAAGTGTACCCATGATAGAAATTACAGACCTCTACATGCTTTGTAAGTAGGAAAACCTGCAAAATCGGCAGTGTATCAAATACTTGTTCTCCCCACTGTATATATATATATATATATATATAAATCAAAATGTATTGTATATTTGAGATTCTTTAAAGTAGCCACCCTTTGCCTTGATGACAGCTTTGCACGCTCTTGGTATTCTCTCAACCAGATTTACCTACAATGCTTTTCCCACAGTCTTGAAGGAGTTCCCACATATGCTGAGCACTTGTTGGCTGCTTTTCCTTCACTCTGCGGTCCAAGTCATCCCAAACCATCTCAATTGGGTTGAGGTTGGGTGATTGTGGAGGCCAGGTCATCTGATGCAGCACTCCATCACTCTACTTCTTGGTCAAATAGCCCTTACACAGCATGGAGGTGTGTTGGGTCATTGTCCTGTTGAAAATCAAATKATATTCCTACTAAGCGCAAACCAGATGGGATGGCGTATTACTGCAGAATGCTGTGGTAGCCATGCTGGTTAAGTGTGCCTTGAATTCTAAATAAATCACAGACAGTGTCAACAGCATTGCACCCCCACACCATCACACCTCCTCCTCCATGCTTCACAGTGGGGAATACACATGCGAATATCATCCGTTCACCCACACCGCGTCTCACGAAGACACGTCGGTTGGAACCAAAAATCTCAATTTTGGACCACCGACCAAAGGACAAATGTCCACCSGTCTAATGTCCATTGCTCGTGTTTCTTGGCCCAAGAAACAGMAATTCGACCATGAAGGCCTAATTCACACAGTCTGCTCTGAACAGTTGATGTTGAGATGTGCTAGACTCTGTGAAGCATTTATTTGGGCTGCAATTTCTGAGGCTGGTAACTCTAATGAACTTATCCTTTGCAGCAGAGGCAACTCTGGGTCTTCCATTCCTGTGGCGSTCCTCATGAGAGCTAGTTTCATCATAGCGCTTCATGGTTTTTGCRACTGCACTTTAAGAAACTTTCAAAGTTCTTAAATTTTTCCGTATTGACTGACCTTCATGATGGACTGTCATTTCTCTTTGCTTATTTGAGCTGTTCTTGCCATAATGTGGACTTGGTCTTTTACCAAATAGGGCTATTTTCTGTATACCACCCCTACCTGGTCACAACACAAACTGATTGCCTCAAATGCATTAAGAAGGAAAACTATTCCACTAATTAACCTTTAGGAAAGCACACCTGTTAATTGAAATGCATTCCAGGTGACTACCTCATGAGGTTGGTTGAGAGAATGCCAAGAGTGTGCAAAGCTGTCATCAAGGCAAAGGCTATTTGAAGAATCTCAATATTTTGATTTGTTTAACACTTTTTTGGTTACTACATGATTCCATATGTGTTATTTCATAGTTTTGATGTCTTCACTATTATTATACAATGTAGAAAATAGTACAAATAGCGAAAAACCCTTGAGTGAGTAGGTGTTCTAMAACTTTTGACCGGTAATGTAGGTTGAAMCATACAGCCACATTATGCAATATGATGATCATAGGAAGTGTGGTTCTCTATCCATGTTCCCTGTTTAGTTAAGTGAACTGCTATATTGTAGAATTTTTATTTATTTATTCTGTGAATGACGTTGTATAACAGAGGACATAAAGAACATACTTTACAGAAAATTCCCAAGCCCTGGCAAATACTGTAAGATATACTGTGTGTCTATAGACAGACAGATACTGTGGTAATGTGTCTGTACTGCACTTTAACCCACCACCCAGATCACTGAACACACCTGTTTCCACTTACAACACTACATACCAGAATCCACTTACTTAAGCCAATAAACGCTTTTGTTCAGTTTGAAATACGGTACTGTAAAAGCATAAGCAATCAGCTCGAAATGTTCCCTCTTAAGTTCAAGCACGGTAATCATTTTCCACTCTGTGTTGAGTGCGTTCAGAAAGTGAAAATGTGAAGTCTTGACTCTTTCACAACAACGGACTTGTGTTCAGGTCCCGTGGGAGAGCTGGAGGGAAAAGTAGATATAGGTCAGCTACAGATGTACAACATACTCCACTGAAATGCTGAAAATGTTCACTTCTAAGGCCCATTTGACTGTACTGAATGGGTGAATAGCAATAATGCCACTGTTTGATGTGAACATTTTGTTAAGTGAGGAATTCCTTACTTGTGCTCTTCCCTCATAACTAACCCTTACACTACCCTCTACCCTAAATCGGGTTCATATCTAAATCCTAACCTGCCCCATACAGTGATACATCACACTCTTTCCCTTCTTTGAGCCCACCCCTCTCTTTATTCATGTCTTCTATAAGCCCACCCCACTCTTTATTCATGTCTTCTTTAAGCCCACCCCTCTCTTCATTCATGTCTTCTTTAAGCCCACCCCTCTCTTCATTCATGTCTTCTTTAAGCCCACTCCACTCCACGACTTTGGGTCCTTGAAAAAAGCTACAGTGGCTTGTGGTATGTCTCTATAAGCTTGGCACATCTAGCTACTGGGATTCTTGCCCATTCTTCACGACAAAACTGCTCCAGCTCCTTCAAGTTGGATGGGTTCCGCTGGTGTACAGCAATCTTTAAGTCATACCACAGATTCTCAATTGGATTGAGGTCTGGGCTTTGACTAGGCCATTCCAAGACATTTAACTGTTTTCCCTTAAACCACTCGAGTGTTGCTTTAGCGTTATGCTTAGGGTCATTGTCTTGCTGGAAGGTGAACCTATGTCCGAGTCTCAAATCTCTGGAAGACTGAAACAGGTTTCCCTGAAGCATTTCCCTGTATTTAGCGCCATCCATCATTCCTTCAATTCTGACAAGTTTCCCAGTCCCTGCATGATATTCTCGGGGTGATGAGAGGTGTTGGGTTTGCGCCAGACWTAGCGTTTTCCTTGATGGGTAAAAAGCTCAATTTTAGTCTCATCTCACCAGAGTATCTTCTTCCATATGTTTGGGGAGTCTCCCACGTGCAATTTGGCGAAAACCAAACATGTTTGCTTATTTTTTTCTTTAAGCAATGRTTTTTTTCTGGCCACTCTTCCGTAAAGCCCAACTCTGTGGATTGTACGGCTTAAAGTGGACAGATACTCCAATCTCCGCTGTGGAGCTTTGCAGCGTCTTCAGGGTTATCTTTGGTCTCTTTATTGCCTCTCTGATTAATGCCCTYCCTGCCTGGTCTGTGAGTTTTGGTGGGAGGCCCTCTCTTGGCASGTTTGTTGTGGTGCCATATTCTTTCCTTTTTTTAATAATGCATTTTTTGGTGCTCGGTTGGATGTCCAAAGTTACGGATATTTTTTATAACCCAACCCTGACCTGTACTTTTCCACAACTTTGTCCCTGCCCTGTTTGGAGAGCTCCTTTGTTATGAATCCCGCCGAAGATGGTGCCTCTTCCCGTTCGGGCGGCGCTCGGCGGTCGTCGTCTCCGGCCTACTAGCTGCCACCGATCCCCTTTTCTGTTTCATTTAGTTTTGTCTGATTTGTTGCACCTGTTTAAAGCATTCTTTAACCCATACGGCATGAGAGGTACTCATAATGGCCTTGATTGTGGTACTAAACGCTGTTTTACACTGGTCTCCCTCCCGAATACGCACCAGATTATACGCGCTCTGAGATCCAATTTTTGTGAAAAAACGCGCTCCGTGGAATGATTCCCCGCCGTAGCGATGAGAGGTATGCGGATACCTAAATCCCATGTGATCGATTTTAGACCTCGATTCAATGGCACGGACCAGTCCTCTTCACAAAAAAGCAACTCGAGGTAACAGAGTGACATTGGAGGCCTGAAATGAACCCCTGTCTCAGAGCTTTCCGTGATATTGTTCCATAAGCCAACATTCTCCTGAGAGCAGTGGTACACAGTGACTCCTGGGAAGTGCAGCGTTCTCGCTGGAGGTTTATCTACGCATCCCCCCGTCGATGGGGGTGGTAATTTTGGTCGCCTTGTTTTTACAAAAAGCGATCGCCCAAATCGGCATAGTTCTGGGGGGATGCGCGACAGTGGAAACCTGGTCTGGTGCTTCTCCCGACGTGGCACCGGGATGGAACTCTATACACGCTACGAACACTCCTCTGACCACCCCTGAAGAGCCACCTGTTCCAGGAAATGAGGGGATTGGTGATAGCCACCAGGGAATCCCAACACCCACTACGAGAAACAGCAAGGCGTGAATCAAAATAATTGGCCTACGAAACTGATCGCGCTCGCCTATGATTCCCTGCGTTTACCATGTGTCCAGGAGCAAAAGGTATCGTGCCTCCACTGACCAGCCTGACCCTAAACGGTCGGCTAATCTAACAGACGACGTGCACGAGGACAGGAGTGTGGGCTCTATCTGCACACTCACAGGAACTACCAACTTAACGGCGACTGTCCGCGACATAGCGCCTGAAATCGACATAAGCGCCATTAGTGCTGGAGAGATGACGGAAAATCCGCTAGGGAAGAAATGAACAAACTAAACCGTTGAACTACCAACGGGAGCTCTGGTGAGTTTGGTGACCTACTCACCTAGAGGTGGCCGAGAAGGTTCGCCTGCCATTCGACCCCTGAACTGACTATCCTTCCAGATTGCATCCCGTGTCCGAAGTGTGGTCCTTCCGGCTCGCGTAGGTGCAGGAGGAGCCTCCTCCGCCGTCCCCCTAGATGCAGCTCCTCCCAACTCCATCGGAGTTGGAGCAGGAGGGCTGGGAGGTGGAACTGACAGGATCCCTCTGAACGCCCGCGGCAGCTAGCAGTTGTCCAGTCGTATCGACATGTCAATGAGCTCGTCGAGGGAGAATAGTGTCCCGACCAAGCTAGCTCCCGACGGACGTCCTCCCGAAGGCTACATTGGTAGTGGTCCATCAGGGCCCTGTCATCTCCACCGCCGCACCAGCAGCCAAGGTCCGGAACTCCAAGGCGAAGTCTTGCGCACTCCTCGTCTCCTGTCCTGAGGTGGAATCAG
>NC_036842.1:88858907-88872298 GCF_002910315.2 Salvelinus sp. IW2-2015
TCAGAGGACCTCCTCCGCCGTCCCCCTACGATTGCAGCTCCTCCAACTCCATCGGGAGTTGGAGCAGGAAGGGCTGGGAGGTGGACACTTGACAGGATCCCTCTGAAACGCCCGGCGGCAGCTCAGCAGTGTCATCGTATCACATGTCAATGAGCTCGTCGATGGGAGACTTATGTAGTGGTCGCCGACCAAGCTAGCTTCCGACGGACGTCCTCGCCGAGGCTACCAATTGGTAGTGTCCATCAAGGGCCCGTGTCATTCCACCCCCGCACCAAGCAGCCAAGGTCCCGGAACTCCAAGGCGAAGTCCTTGCCCACTCCTCGTCTCCTGTCCTGAGGTGGAACAGCTTCGCTCACCCACCGCTCGCGCCCTCCTGAGTTGGTCAAAATTGGCCGAATAGCGCGGTAACTCTGGGTATGGTCCCGACCGAGTCTGCTGGCCGTTCCATACAGCGTTGGGCCCCTTCCAGACGCCTCTACCGTCAGACAGGAGGATGAGGAGGCTAACACTCTCCCCTCCCGAGGGAGTCGGACGAACGGTAGCCAGAGAGCTCAGCATGGAGCCAAACCCCTGGGCACCCAAGCCGGCCGGCTCCATCGTATTCCCCGGCGGCGCGAGACGCCAACGTCGCCGGAACCAGACGACGACGTGGAAGGTATGGGTTGCCGTCGTCTGTGCGAGGAGCATGGGGGTAGATGTCCGGGAGACCACTCCTCTCCCATCGCTCCCACTCCTCTCCATCATGCAGGCTCCATCGCCGAACCGATCCGTATGAGAGGACGGCGGTGTGAATGTGAGGACACGCTCCTCCACTCGATGAAGAGAGGGTGGTCGACTGCTCCTGCTGACTCCATTGTTTTGGTGCGGCTTGTCTGCTCACAATTCAATAGTGTGATGAAGGAGCTCAGGCGCAGAGAGCAGGTATGAAGTAGCAAGTGAGTTTTTAATATCCAAAAAAGTGATATAACGAACGACGGGCAACGCCACACATCCCGAAGGGCGCTCAAAGTACCGTCCAAACAAACAGGACAAAACCACAGGGCAACAGACCACCACAAGACAAAATACACACCACAAACAGAAAAACAACGCCCGCACAAAAGTCGGCGGCGCCAAACTGGGTTATAAACAAGCCGCACAATAAACCTAACACACCAGCCGTTTTTCAATCCTTTGTCGATGAGATTCTCAGGGACCTGCACGGGCAGGGTGTGGTGGTATACATTGATGACATCTTGATCTATTCTGCCACACGCGCCRCGCATGTCTCCCTGGTGCGCAAGGTACTTGGGCGACTGCTGGAGCATGACCTATAMGTCAAGGCTGAGAAATGTGTGTTCTCCAAACGAGCCGTTTCCTTCCTGGCTTATCGCATTTCCACCTCGGGGGTGGTGATGGAGTGTGACCGCGTTAACGCCGTGCGTAATTGGTCGACTCCGACCACGGTAAAGGAGGTGCAGCGGTTTTTAGGGTTTGCCAATTACTACCGGAGGTTTATCCGGGGTTTTGGCCAAGTGGCGGCGCCTATTACCTCACTGCCGGTGCGGGGGGCCGGTGCGTCTGCGTTGGTCGGCCGAGGCAGATAGAGCTTTCAGCCAGCTGAAGGCTCTGTTTACTGACGCGCCCGTGTTGGCGCATCCGGACCCTTCGTTAGCATTCATAGTGGAGGTGGATGCGTCCGAGGCTGGGGTTGGAGCCGTGCTATCACAGCGCTCGGGCACGCCACCGAAGCTCCGCCCCTGCGCTTTCTTTTCTAAGAAGCTGGATCCGGCGGAGCGGAACTATGATGTGGGGGACCGGGAGTTGCTAGCTATGGTAAAAGCCCTGAAGGTGTGGAGACACTGGCTTGAGGGGGCTAAACACCCTTTCCTCATCTGGACTGACCACCGCAATCTGGAGTATATCCGGGCGGCGAGGAGACTGAATCCGCGTCAGGCTAGGTGGGCCATGTTCTTTACCCGATTTAGATTTACCATCTCTTAKCGACCAGGGTCTCTTAACACTAAGGCCGACGTGCTGTCCCGTCTCTATGACACTGAGGACCGGTCCATCGATCCAACTCCCATCCTTCCAGCTTCTAGGCTGGTGGCTCCGGCACTGCTAGCCTGAACGCTGCATGGTTAAACCAGACTGAATTTTGCACTCAATGGTGAGCACCGCATTCAGCCAACGTTTAACCAGGCAACGTTCAACCAGGCAGCAGCACCATGCAGCCATTAATAAATTCTATTGATRCATTAGTTTGTATATCTATTACAATATTGGGTTGATAAATGGATCTAAAAGATCCCATTCGTCAGTCCAATAACGGCCAAAGCCGTTTTCTTCGCATATCTTATTAATATTTTTCTAAACCTCAACTTCAAAAAACTCTCCTGCAACCCGCCTCACCCAATGTGGTGTGGATCTGTTTTTTCTAAAGTATTTTTATTTACCTCGGAACCGGAAYCCCCCAACAGAAGCTAGCCAGCTCACTAGCTACTAGCTAGTAGTCAGCTAGTAGTCAGCTAACCACTGCTAGCGGTAATCAGCTAACCTTTAGCTCGGAAAGCTCTCGCCAGTTTGTACAACGCGACTCAAACCAGAGCATACTGGACCTACTTTCTCTCCATATTCCCAGATTCCTACCGCGAGCTCTGAACCTTTTCACCTGGATCATCGCAGCTAGCTGGCTGCTATCCAAGTGACTACTCCTGGCTAATGTCTGTCCCGAAGCAAGCACCAATTAGCCTGGAGCTAGCCCATGCTAGACCCATTCTCCCGGCTAGCTGAAGAGGCCCGTCAGCCACTCCTGGGCTACAATACCCGGACCCCTTCTACTGCCGGTACGGGGCACGGAACCCCGCCGATCCTTCACGACTGGACTACGAAGTAATCTGCTCGAGGGGGTACTCAACTGGCCCCTACATCGCGATGTCCCCTGAATGCCCATCTGATAGCCTGCTAGTCGCGGCCTGCTAGCTGCTAGCCRCAGCCCGCTAGCTGTCTAGAGCATATTGGATTGTTAGCTGAATAGATCCATCGGCCAATTTCTTGGTTTACTAAACCTATTTTGCCAATTGGACATAGACCCCTCTGCTACCTGGAACCCTACTAATCCATCAAGACTGGTCCATCGACGTCACCGCACGCGGAGGCTAAACTTTCCTCCATCGAGACGTCCCTCTAAGGTCCATCTGCTAGCTCGCTAGCCTTGGCCTGCTAGCTGTCTGAATCGCCGTGTCTCCAGCCAGCCCAACCACTCACTAGACCCCTATGATCACCYGGCTACGCATGCCTCTCCCTAATATCAATATGCCTTGTCCATTACTGTCCTGGTCAGTGATTGTCTTATTTCACTGTAGAGCCTCTAGCCCTGCTCAATATGCCTTAACCTACCATTTAGTTCCACCTCCCACATATGCAGTGACATCACCTGGTTTAAACGTCTCTAGAGACAATATCTATCTCATCATTACTCACTGCCTAGGTTTACCTCCAATGTACTCACATCCTACCATACCTCTGCCTATACATTATGCCTTGAATCTTTTCTATCGCGCCCAGAAACCTGCTCCTTTTACTCTCTGTTCCGAATGTACTAGATAGCTTTTAGCTGTACCCTTATCCTTATCCTTACCCTTATCCTCTGTTCCTCTGGTGACGTGGAGGTTAATCCAGGCCCTGCAGTGCCTAGCTCCACTCCTACTCCACAGGTGCGCTCATTTGTTGACTACCGTAACCGTAAAAGCCTTGGKTTCATGCATGTTGACATTAGAAGCCTCCTCCCTAAGTTTGTTTTATTCACTGCTTTAGCACACTCTGCCAACCCGGATGTCCTAGCCRTGTCTGAATCCTGGCTTAGGAAGACCACCAAAAACCCTGACATTTCCATCCCTAAATATAACATTTTCCGACAAGATAGAACTGCCAAAGGGGGCAGTGTTGCTATCTACTGCAGAGATAGCCTGCAGAGTTCTGTCTTACTATCCAGGTCTGTACCCAAACAATTCGAGCTTCTACTACCACCTTTCCAGAAACAAGTCTCTCACTGTTGCCGCTTGTTATAGACCACCCTCTGCCCCCAGCTGTGCCCTGGACACCATATGTGAATTGATTGGCCCCATCTATCTTCAGAGCTCATGCTGCTAGGTGACCTAAACTGGGACATAACCACCCCGGCCATCCTACAATCTAAGCTTGTGCCCTCAATCTCACACATATTATCAATGAACCCACCAGGTACAACCCAAATCCGTAACACGGGCACCCCTCATAGATATCATCCTAACACAATTGCCCTCCAAATACACCTCTGCTGTTTTCAACCAAGATCTCAGCAATCACTGCCTCATTTCCTGCATCCGAATGGGTCTGCGATCAAACGACCACCCCTCATCACTGTCAAACGCTCCCTAAAACACATCAGCGAGCAGACATTTCTAACGCCCTGGCCCGGGTATCCTGGAAGGATATTGACCTCATCCAGTCAGTAGAGGATGCCTGGTTATTCTTAAAAGTGCCTTCCTCACCATCCTAAATAAGCATGCCCCATCAAACCAGGAACAGATATAGCCCTGGTTCTCTCCAGACCTGACTGCCATTGACCAGCACAAAACATCCTGTGGCGTTTGCATTAGCATCGAATAGACCCCTTGATATGCAACTTTTCAGGAAGTTAGAACCAAAATACACAGGAAAGTTATGAAAGGCTAAGGAAGCTTTATCAAGCAGAAATTTGCATCTGTAGCAGCAACTCAAAATGTTCTGGGACACTTGTAAAGTCCATGGAGAGATAAGAGCACCTCCTCCCAGCTGCCCACTGCGCTGAGGCTAGGAAACACAGTCACCACCGATAAATCCACTATAATTGAGAATTTCAATAAGCATTTTTAACGCTGGCCATGCTTTCCACCTGGCTACCCCTACCCCGATCAACAGCCCTCACCCCCCACAGCAACTCACCCAAGCCTCCCCCATTCTCCATTCACCCAGATTCTAGATAGCTGATGTTCTGAAAGAGCTGCAAAATCTGGACCCTACAAATCACGCCGGGCTAGACAATCTGGACCCTCTCTTTCTAAAAGTAACTGCCAAATTGTTGCAACCCCTAATACTAGCCATTTCAACCTCCTCTTTGTGTGTATCGTCTGAGATTCCCAAAGATGGAAGAGCTGCCATGGTCATCCCCCTCTTCAAATGGGAGACACTATCTAGACCCAAACTGCTACAGACAGACCTATATCTATCCTACCGTCTTTCTAGAGTCTGTCGAAATCCAAGTTAACAAAACAGATTACCGACCATTTCGAATCCCACCGTACCTTCCTCCGCTATGCAATCTGGGTTTCAGAGCTGGTCAGTGGTGGCGCCATCGATCATGGACGAGAACATTACTGTGCAGCCGTATTCATTGACCTGGCCAAGGCTTTTGACTCACCACATTCTTATCGGCAACTCAACAGCTTGGTTTCTCAAAATGATTGCCTCGCCTGGTTCACCAACTACTTCTCTGATAGAGTTCAGTGTGTCAAATCGGAGGCCTGTTGTCCGGACCTCTGGAGTCTCTATGGGGTGCCACAGGTTCAATTCTCGGGCCGACTCTCTTCTCTGTATAAATCAATGATGTCGCTCTTGGCTGCGAGTGATTCTCTGATCCACCTCTACGCAGACGACACCATCTGTATACCCTGGCCTCTCTTGGACACTGTGTTAACTACCTACCGACGAGCTTCAATGCCATACAACTCTCCTTCTGTGGCCTCCACTGCTCTTAAATGCAAGTAAAACTAAAATGCACGCTCTTCAACGGTTCGCTGCCCGCACCTGCCCGCCGTCAGCATCACTACTCTGGACGGTTCTGACTTAGAATATGTGGGACAACTACAAATACCTAGGTGTCTGGTTAGACTGTAAACTCTCCTTCCAGACTCACATTAATAACCTCTTGAAGCTAGGGGGCAGAATTTTTATGTTTGGAAAAATAATGTTCCCATTGTAAGCTACCTATTCTCAGGTCCGGATGCTAGAATATGCATATAATTGACAGAGTAGGATAGAAAAACACTCTAAAGTTTCCAAAACTGTCAAAATATTGTCTGTGAGTATTACAGAACTGATTTGTCAGGCAAACCCTGAGGAAATCCAACCCGGAAGTGCTTTTATTTGGAAAAATCCCTGTTTCATTGCCCTGCCTATCCTCCATTTAAAGGGGTATCAACCAGATTCCATTTCCAGGCTTCCACAGGTTGTGAACAGGCTTTAGACATAGTTTCAAAGCTTTATTTTTGAAAAATTAGCAAGATTTATCAAAACGCGTCAGGTTCCTTTGATTGGTTAATGCGCGCGGAGATTGTTAGCTCGACATTTTCTTTCTCTGTAGTATTGAATAGTTTACCGTCCAGTTGAAATATTATCGATGTATGTATTGAAAAACAAGCTGAGGATCGATTATAATAAGCGTTTGACCATGTTTCTACGAACATTACGGATACTTTTTGGAATTTGGTCTGCCTTTCAGGAACGGAACGAGGCTTGTGGTTTTCTGAACATAACGCGCAACCCAAATGGCGTTTTTTTTTAAAACTAATATTGTATCGAACAAAAATAACATTTAGTGTGTAACTGGGAGTCTGGTGAGTACAAACATCCGAAGATTATCAAAGGTAAGGGATTATTTTTTTTGCTTTTCTTTCGTGACCAAGCTATTTGCGGCTAGTGTTCATGTTTTGCCTGTGATTATAAACTCACAAACGTTTAATTGCTTTTCGCTGTAAAGCATATTTTCAAAATCTGACACAATAGGTGGATTAACAACAAGCTAAGCTGTGTTTTGTATATTTCACTTGTGATTTTATGAAAAATAAATATTGTTGTATTTTTATTTTATTTGGCGCTCTGCAATTCAGCAGTTGTTTTGAAAATGATCCCGTAAAAGGGATCCGTGCGCCAAGAGCATCTCCAATCCAATTTCACAACAAAGCATCCTTCACTCATGCTGCAAAACATACCCTCGTAAAACTGACCTCTTCCGATTCCTCGGCGATGTCATTTACAATTAGCCTCCAACACTCTACTCACAAATTGGATGTAGTCTATCACAGTGCCTATCCGTTTTGTCACCAAAGCCATAAACTACCCACCACTGCGACCTGTACGCACTCGTTGGCTGGCGCTCGCTTCATACTCGTCGCCAACACCCACTGGCTCCAGGTCATCTACAAGTCTCTGCTAGGTAAAGCCCCGCCTTATCTCAGCTCACTGGTCACCATAGCAGCATCCACACATAGCACGCGCTTCCAGCAGGTATATCTCACTGGTCACCCCAAAGCCAATTCTTCTTTTGGCCGCCTTTCCTTCCAGTTCTCTGCTGCCAATGACTGGAACGATCTGCAAAAATTCACTGAAGCTGGAGACTCTATCTCCCTCACTAGCTTTAAGCATATATATGATTTCGGCACCTGTACATAGCCCACCTGTAAATAGCCCATCCAACTACCTCATCCCCATACTGTATTTATTTATTTATCTTGCTCCTTTGCACCCCAGTATCTCTACTTGCACATTCATCTTCTGCACATCCTACCATTCCAGTGTTTAATTGCTATATTGTAATTACTTCGCCACCATGGCCTATTTATTGCCTTACCTCCCTTATCCTACCTCATTTGCACATACTGTATATAGACTTTTTATACTGTATTATTGACTGTATGTTTGTTTATTCCATGTGTAACTGTGTGTTGTTGTATGTGTCAAACTGCTTTTCTTTATCTTGGCCAGGTCGCAGTTGCAAATGAGAACTTGTTCTCAACTAGCCTACCTGGTTAAATAWAGGTGAAATAAATAAATAAAATAAAGAGCCAAAGCCAGAAGGTTAAATTGAAACAGAATTCAGAAGCAGAAGAATTCACCAACAGGAGACCAGGCTATTGTGTCAGAATAAAAGGGCTTTGAAAATGGCCTCTAACTCTTCAGTGAGGGACCATGGATAGCAGAAAGGGATGTACTGTATATCATGTCAACAGAAAGCAGCTCTACTGGATGCTAGGCTGGTTTATCCCAGTGCCGTAGAGAAGGGAGGAGAGGAATTAAGAGTTTAATCCTAGTCTCCCTAAGGACGGGCCCTTTCTAAAGATACGGGGGAGGAAAGGAACAGCCTTCTCTYTCTGTCTCTCTCTCTCTGCTGGGATCCCCTCTTCTTCGTTGCAGCTGTCAATGTCGTTAGGAGGACAGAGGGATGAAGGAGGGGGAAAAAGCCATTGAAGAGTGCGTCCATCTGTCCGTCTGTCTGTCTGTCTATCTGTCTGTCTGCTCCCAGTGTGTTTTAAAGAGACCCCTCAATGTGGAACTCATATCTCCCTAGATATAAGGGGATCGAACGGGAATAAGGGGATCGAAGGGGAATAAGGGGATCTAAGGGGATATAAGGGGAATAAGGGGATCTAAGGGGAATAAGGGGATCTAAGGGGATATAAGTGATCTAAGTTGGGGATCAAATGGCTTCATCACCTCTAAATGAGATGCAATTAATCTTGATTCAGTTTCATCATTTTACAGCCACAACTGACAAGGACACTATTCAGTGGTGGAAAAAGTACCCAGATGTCATACTTGAGTAAAACTAAAGATACATTCAAAGAGGACTCAAGTAAAAGTCAAAGTCACCCAGTAAAATACTACTTGAGTAAAAGTCTAAAATTATTTGGTTTAAAATATGCTTATGAATAAAAAGTAAATGTAATTGCTAAAATATACTGAAGTATCAAAACTAAAAGTATAAATMATTTCAAATTCCTTATAAACCAGACAGCACCATTTTCTTGTTTTTATTTATTTACGGATAGCCAGGGGGACACTCCAACATTCAGACATACAGTACCAGTCAAACGTTTGGACACACCTTCTCATTCAAGGGTTTTTCTTTATTTTTACTATTAGCTACATTGTAGAATAATAGTGGAGACATCAAAAATATATAACACAGTCACCAAAAAAGTGTTAAACAAATCAAAATATGTTAAAGATTCTTCAAAGTAGCCACCCTTATCCTTGATGACAGCTTTGCATACTCTTGGCATTCTCTCAACCAGCTTCATGAGGAATGCTTTTGCAACACTCTTGAAGGAGTTCCCACATATGCTGAGCACTTGTTAGCTGCTTTTTCTTCACTCTGTGGTCCAACTCATCCCAAACCATCTCAATTGGGTTGAGGTCGGGTGATTGTGGAGGCCAGGTCATCTGGTGTAGCACTCCATCACTCTCCTTGGTCAAATAGCCCTTACACAGCCTGGAGGGGTGTTTGGGGTCCTTGTCCTGTTGAAAAACAAATGATAGTTCCACAAAGCGCAAACCAGATGGGATGGCRTATTACTGCAGAATGCTGTGGTAGCCATGCTGGTTAAGTGTTCCTTGAATTTGTAACGGGTGTCCTCCTCCTCTTCAGACGAAGAGGAGGAGTARGGATTGGACCAAAGTGCAGCGTGATATTTGGACATAATGAAGTTTATTAAAGTACTGACGAAAACCGAAAACACTTCAACAAACTACAAAATAAGAAAACGAYGTAGACAGACCTGAACATGGAACTTACATAAATACACGAAGAACTCACGAACAGGAACGGACTACATCAAACGAACAAACAAACCGAAACAGTCCCGTGTGGTGCAACATACACAGACACAGAAGACAAGTATGCTGTTAGTTTGGTCAGGACGTAGTTTGGGTGGGCAGTCTTATGTTTTCTGTTTCTATGTTGGTTAATGGGTACCTAATAGGGTTCTCAATTAGAGGCAGGTGGTTTTCATCTCCTCTGATTGAGAATCATATTAAGGTAGGTAGTTTCACAGTGTTTTGTTTGTGGTGTGTCTTCTGTGTCTGTGTATGTTGCACCACACAGACTGTTTCGGTTTGTTTGTCGTTTGATGTAGTCCGTTCCTGTTCGGAGTTCTTCGTGTATTTTAAGTGTCCATGTTCAGGTCTGTCTACGTCGTTTTTATTTTGTAGTTTGTGAAGTGTTTTCGGTTTTCGTCAGTACTTAATAAACTTCATTAGTCCAATATCACCGCTGCACTTTGGTCCAATCCTACTCCTCCTCTTCGCTGAAGAGGAGGGGACACCCGTTACAGAACCACCCACCAATCCAGAACCAAGCAGCGTTTGTTCGAGCAGTGGAATACACAGGAAAACTGGACTGGGAGGACGAGCTGGATGGAAAAGGTCCATGGGCACAGCCGGGAGAATATCGCCGTCAAAGCTGAGCTGGAGGCAGCTAAAGCAGAGAGGTGGCGATATGAGGAGGCAGCACGGAGCAAGGCTGGAAGCCGGAGAATCAAGCATAAACGCAGATATGAAGGTACGCGGCTAGCAAGGAAGCCTGAGAAGAAACCCCAAAAATTATTGGGGGGGCTAAGGAGGTAGTGGGCCAAGGGCAGGTAGGAGACTGTGCCCATTCCCAGGCTAACCGTGGAGAGCGGAGTACGGGCAGACGCCGTGTTACGCAGTAGAGCGCACGGTGCTCCTGTACGTGTGCATAGCCCGGGCGGGTTCCACCTCCCGCACTGTAGGGCTAGATTGGGCATTGGAGCCAGGTGTCATGAGGCCGGCTCAACGCGTCTGGTCTCCAGTGCGTCTCCTCGGGCCGGCTTACATGGCACCAGCCTTACGCATGTGCCCGGTTCGCCCACATAGCCCGGTGCGGGTTATCCACCTCCCCGCACTGGGCGGGCGACGGGGAGCATTCAACCAGGTAAGGTGGGCAGTCAATGCTCAAGGGAGCCAGTACGCCTGCACGGTCCGGTATTTCCGGCGCTACCCCGCCCCAGCCCAGTACCACCAGTGCCTACACCACGCACTAAGCCACCTGTGCGTCCAGAGCCCTGTACACACTGTTCCTTCCCCCGTATTCGCCCTGATGTGCGTGCCTCAGCCCGGTACACAGCTTCCGGTTACCACGCACCAGATATAGTACGTGTTGAGAGTCCAGTGTGCCCTGTTGTTGTTCCCCGCACAGCCTGAAGGTGCGTGTCTTTACCCGGTGCCTCCAGTTCCGGCACACGCACCAGTCTAACATGTGCGCCTCATCCGGCTGAGCATCGTCTCCCCAGCGTCATCTGAGCCATCCGTCTCCCCAGCGCCATCTGACCATCGTCTCCCCAGCGCCATCTGACCATCGCTCCCACTGCCCTCGAGCCATCGTCTCCCCAGCGCCATCTGAGCATCCGTCCCCAGCGCCATCTGACCATCCGTCTGCCCAGTGCCGTCTGAGCCATCCGTCGTCCCGAGCCATTAGAGCCGCCCGTCTGTCCCGAGCCGTCAGAGCCGTTCGTCAGTAAGGAGCCGCTAGGCGCCGTCTCGTCAGTCGAGGATCTGCCTGAGCCGCCAACCAGACAGGATCGCCGAGCCGCCAACCAGACAGGATCTGCCAGAGCGCCAACCAGACAGGATCTGCCAGAGCCGCCAACAGACAGATCTGCAGAGCCACCAACCAGAGGATCTGCCAGAGCCGCCAACCAGACAGGACTGCCAGAGCCGCCAGCAGCCGACAGGATCTGCCAGAGCCGCCAGTGAGCCATAGGCGTCCAGTAGCCGTTAGTGAGCCATGAGCAGCCAGAGCCGTCAGGAGCCATGAGCGCATAGCCGCAGCGAGCCATGAGCGTAGAGCCCTCAGCCTGCATGAGCGTCAGACCGTCAGCCGCATGAGCCAGGATCCGTCACCTGCCAGTAACGTCCAGAGCGTCAGCCTGCCATGAGCGTCCAGAGCCGCAGCCTGCCATAGCGTCCAGAGCCGTCACCTGCATGGCGTCCAGAGCGCGTCACCTCCATGAGCGTCCAGAGCCTAGCCTGCATGAGCGTCCAGAGCCGTCAGCCTGCCATGAGCGTCCAGAAGCCGTCAGCCTGCCATGAGCGTCCAAGCCGTCAGCCTGCCATGAGCGTCCAGCAGCCGTCAGACCTGCCATGAGCGTCCGGAGCCGTCATTCATCCAGAACTGCCTCTCTGTCCAGAGCTGTCTCTCTGTCGGAGCTGCCCTTCAGTCCGGAGTTGCCCCTCTATCCTGACTACCTCTCTATCCTGAGCTATCCTCTGTCCTGACTATCCCTCTGGCTGAGCTACTCTCGTCCGTAGCTACCTTGTCCCGGAGCTGTCCTTTACTTGGGTTGCCCTTAAATTAGGTGGGGAAATAAGAGGGTGGTCATTCTAAGGGGAGACGTAAGCTGGGATTGACTATGGTTGGGGGGACCTCGCCCAGACCTGAGCCACCACCGGGTCAGATGCCCACCCAGACCTCCCTAGACTTTGTGGTTGCGTCGGAGTACGCACCTGAGGGGGGGGTTATGTCACGTTCCTGACCTGTTTTCTGTTAGTTTGTATTGTTAGTTGGTCAGGAACGTGAGTTTGGGTGGGCAGTCTATTTCTGTTTCTATGTTGTGTAATGGTACCTAATATGGTTCTCAATTAGAGGCAGGTGGTTTCATCTCCTCTGATGAGAATCATATAAGGTAGGTAGTTTCACAGTGTTGTTGTGGGTGGTTGCTTCTGTGTCTGTGTATGTTGCACCACACAGGGACTGTTTCGGTTTGTTTGTCGTTTGATGTAGTCCGTTCGTTCGTGAGTTCTCGTGTATTTATGTAAGTTCCATGTTCAGGTCTGTCTACACGTTTTCTATTTTGTAGTTTGTTGAAGGTTTTCGGTTTTCGTCAGTACTTTAATAAACTTCATATGTCCAAATATCACGCTGCACTTTGGTCAATCCTTACTCCTCCTCTTCGTCTGAAGAGGAGGAGGACACCCTTACAAATTCAAGAACACTTAACCAGCATGGCTACACAGCATCTGCAGTAATAGCCATCCCATCTGGTTTGCGCTTTGTGGAACTTCATTTGTTTTCAAACAGGACAAGGACCCCAAACACCCTCCGGCTGTGTGAAGGGTATTTGACCAAGAAGTGAGGAGTGCTACACCAGATGACCTGGCCTCCAACATCACCCGACCTCAACCCAATTGAGATGTGGATGAGTTGGACCCAGAGTGAAGAAAAAAGCAAACAAGTGCTCAGCATATGTGGAACTCCTTCAAGAGTGTTGCAAAAGCATCCTCATGAAGCTGGTTAGAGAATGCCAAGAGTACAAAGCTGTCATCAAGGATAAGGGTGGCTACTTTGAAGAATCTTTAACATATTTTGATTTGTTTAACACTTTTTTGGTGACTGTGTTATATTTTTGATGTCTCCACTATATTCTAAATGTAGCTAATAGTAAAATAAAGAAAAACCCTTGGAATGAGAAGGTGTGTCCAACGTTTGACTGGTACTGTATGTCTGAATGTTGGAGTGTCCCCCTGGTATCCGTAAATAAATAAAAACAAGAAAATGGTGCTGTCTGGTTTATAAGGAATTGAAATTATTTATCTTT
>NC_036842.1:88872323-88886108 GCF_002910315.2 Salvelinus sp. IW2-2015
TTAACAATTGCACCCAAATGACAGAACTGTAGCATTTGGATAGTAATCAACTCCTGAATGTAACTGCTTTCCTAAAACATTACAACTTAACCACACAGAGAGAGTATGGTGTGTTAAGGTTGCATAGACAAGCCTACATCGCCCCCGATTGCAGACCCCAATACATCTCGATAGTGATCACTTATTGAGGGCGGGGGGGTCTTCTCTGAGCTAGCCATGCTATTTCCATGAATATAACGTTAGTTTGAAAGTAATAATATATAATATTTTTAAAAGCATTCATGATTTACGATAAATGTTAATATCAATATACCTTGTTAAATATGAAATTGTATACCATTTGAGTGGAGCACATTGATGACTTGTTTTAAGGAATTCGAAACTCAAGTTTAGGACCTGAGGACTTGACTTGATACTTGCGTCGACTTGACGAGCTTGACGGTCTTGACTTGAGACTGACTCAGAACTGCCTGTTCTTACTGGAGACTTCGTCTGGAATTGAGTAAACTTGGAGACTTACTTGGGACGAAAAACAATGACATGTCCTACCTCTGATACAATACTTAATGATATATATACATACTATAAACATTAGTTCATTTTAGTACTACTCGTTCAGTTGACGTACTAAGCACTGACCGTTTCCCGGAAAGTTATGATGTTGCCTATGCAACCTCTTGCTAGCTTGTTAAACATAAAATGTGATCTGAGCTTTCTAACCACAATGCAGGTCAACACCCAAGCCTAACTGCTAGCTAGCTACCTTACAGATACAACGAGAATAACGAAAATGAACGAGACACCTCACTCCTACCTATTTTACTCGCCCTAGCAGAGCTGGTTAGCAATTTTAGGTATCCCAGATACTAACTGTGCTGCTAAGGCAACAACTTTAGCTACGCTTTTTGACAATGTTTACTGACAACGGCTCCTATTCAATGATGATTACGTTGTTAATTCATCAGTCATTCTGCGCTCTGCACACTCAACAGAGAGCTCTGAAATACGTAGTAGATAGCAGAAAAATAACAATTGTCCATAGAGAATGCCACGCTAAGAAGCTTGATAATCAAGGTCAATAAACAATTGCGGGTATTAGTACGAAGCATATACCAAACCATCAAAGGTTCGACCACCTACTCATTCAAGGGTTTTTGTCTTTTTATTTTATACTAATTGCTAATATTTTTAATGAATAAACATGAGACATCAAAACATAATAACACAGATCAATACCAAAAAAGTGTTAAAACAAATCAAAATATGTTTTAAAGATTCTTCAAAAGTAGCCACCCTTTACCTTGATGACAGCTTTCACACTCTTGGCATTCTCTCAACCAGCTTCCATGAAATGCTTTTCGCAACAATCTGAGAGGAGTTCCCACATATGCTGAGCACTTGTTGCTGCTTTTTCTTCACTCGTGTTCCAACTCATCCCAAACCATCTCAATTGTTGAGGTCTGGTATTGTGGAGGCCAGTCATCTGAGAGCACTCCATCATCTCCTTCTTGGTCAAATAGCCCTTACACAGCCTGAGGCGCGTGTGGGGTCCTTGTCCTGTTGAAAAAACAAATAGTTCACCAAAGCAAACCAGATGGGATGGATCGTATCTGCAGAATGCTGTGGTAGCCATGCTGGTTAAGTGTCCTTGAATTCTAAAATAACACGACAGATTCACCAGCAGACATCCCCACACCATCACACTCCCCTCACTCCATGCTGTCACAGTGGAACCACACAAGCCAGAGACATCTGTTCACCTACCCTCGTCCACAAAATAGTGTACTTCATAGATTTAATGTCTTCACTACAATGATAAGAAAATAGTTATAAAATAAAAGAAAACCCTAGAATGAGTAGTGTTCCAGACTTTGTAGAACTGCACTGTAGTAAATACTCGCCTTGCAAGTTTATTACTGATTAGAGAAGCCAACTAACGTCAGACGGGTAATAACTAGATAACAACATAACATCTACTGCTGTAATCTATTGTCACGACCTCCGCCGAGCAAGTCGGCCCTCCTCCTTGTTCGGCCTTCTAGCCATGCCGATTCCACCTTTCATTTCCATTTGTTTTAAATCTTGTTTACACACCTGGTTTCAATATCCCCAAATTACTGTTCATATTAACCCCCGTCTTTTTCCCGATGTTTTTGTGCATGTTTGGATTGTTGTATTTTACGGTCCGTTTTGTGGCTCGGGTATATCGACATGATTTGAGTTAAAATTACGTAAGGAAGTGGTTACTCATCTCTGACTGTCCTGTGTCTGATTCTCGCACCAGCTACACCCCAACCTTTTACAGCTATTGTTGTTCTAAGATATCGTCATTCAGCTAACATAACAGTGAATGAATAATTGAAAAGTCATTACTTTATACATTGCAAACATTTTCTTAACATTGTTCATGATTGGTTAAGCAATCAATGTATCGGACAATTAGTACCATTTTCGTCAAATCTGAACAATGTTTGAAACACGCCCCATTTGGAAAGAATTGCATATGGGCCCTAAAATCACGGACAAGAAAGGAGGGGACACGAGAGAAACCAAAACACGCATGAAAAAAAATAGTGTCCACTACTGTTTTGCATATTAACTATATCCATAAACTATACCAATAATCATACTACATACTCAAAAGACATTCCACAATAGATAATGTAGTCAGGGGTAGTATTGAGTATTCGAACACAGCTCCAGTTTGCGTCAACACAATGCCCAACACCTTCAATTTCAACCATGTCAAATAGCCTAGATTAATATTGAAATCTGACCATTATTTGATGAGGTCTTTACGAGGTATTGATTTACACAGAGGAGAGAACAAAGAACAAGCGTACGGACAGAAAGAGGCGAGAAAGAGGGCCGGGGACTGAGCCATCCGTCTCCCCACGCCATCTGAGCCATCCGTCTCCCCAGCGCCATCTGAGCCATCCGTCTCCCCAGCGCATCTGAGCCATCCGTCTCCCCAGCGCCATCTGAGCCATCCGTCTCCCCAGCGCCATCTGAGCCATCCGTCTGCCCAGTGCCGTCTGAGCCATCCGTCTGTCCCGAGCCATTAGAGCCGCCCGTCTGTCCCAGCCGTCAGAGCCTTCGTCAGTAAGGAGCCGCTAGCCGTCTGCAGTCAGGATCTGCCTGAGCCGCCAACCGAACGGATTCGCCAGAGCCGCCAACCAGACAGGATCTGCCAGAGCCGCCAACCAGACAGGATCTGCCAGAGCCGCCAACCAGACAGGATCTGCCAGAGCCACCAACCAGACAGGATCTGCCAGAGCCGCCAACCAGACAGGATCTGCCAGAGCGCCAGCCAGACAGGATCTGCCAGAGCCGCCAGTGAGCCATGAGCGTCCAGAGCCGTTAGGAGCCGATGAGCAGCCAGACCGTCAGCGAGCCATGAGCGCCAAGCCGTCAGCGCATAAAGCTAAGCCGCAGCCTGCCATGACGTCAGACCGTCAGCCTGCCATGACGTCCAGATGCCGTCAGCCTGCCATAACGTCCAGAGCGTCAGCCTGCCATGAGCGTCCAGAGCCGCAGCCTGCCATGAGCGTCCAGACCGTCAGCCTGCCATGAGCGTCCAAGCGTCAGCCGCTCAGCTCGAGCCGCAGAGCGTCAGCCGTCAGCCTGCCATGACGTCCAGAAGCCGCAGCCTGCCATGAGCGTCCAAGCCGTCAGCCTGCCATGAGCGTCCAGAGCCTCCAGGCCCTGCCATGAGCGTCCGAGCCGTCATTCATCCAGAACTGCCTCTCTGTCCAGAGCTGTCTCTCTGTCGGAGCTGCCCTTCAGTCCGGAGTGCCCCTCTATCCTGAGCTACCTCTCTATCCTGAGCTATCCCTCTGTCCTGAGCTATCCCTCGTCCTGAGCTACCTCGCTGTCCTGAGCTACCTTGTCCCGGAGCTGTCCTTTATTTGGTTGTTTGCCCTTAAATTAGGTGGAAATAAGAGGGTGGTCATTCTAAGGGGAGACGGACAGCTGGGATTGACTATGATGGGGGTGGGGACCTCGCCCAGAGCCTGAGCCACCACCGTGGTCAGATGCCCCCCAGACCTCCCTAGACTTTGTGGTGCGTTCCGGAGTACGCACCTTGAGGGGGGGGTTATGTCACGTTCCCTGACCTGTTTTCTGTTAGTTTGTATGTTGTTAGTTGGTCAGGACGGAGTTTGGGTGGGCAGTCTATTTTCTGTTCTATGTGGTTAATGGTACCTAATATGGTTCTCAATTAGAGGCAGGTGGTTTCATCTCCTCTGAGTTGAGATATATTAAGGTAGGTAGTTTCACATGTTTGTTTGTGTCGTTGATTCTCTGACAAAACTAACAGAAAACAGGTCAGGAACGTGACAGAATTCTAAATGAATCACCAAYAAGGTCACCAACAAAGCACACTTACACCATCACACCACCTCCTCCATGCTTCACGGTGGAAACTACACATGCGGAGATCATCCGTTCACCTACTCTGTGTCTCACAAAGACACAGCGATAGGGATATCTTCTGTATACCACCCCTACCTTGTCACAACACAACTGATTGGCTCAAAGGCATTAAGAAGGAAATAAATTACACAAATTCACTTTTAACAAGGGACACCTGTTAATTGGAATGCATTCCAGGTGACTACCTCATGAAGCTCGTTGAGAGAATGCCAAGAGTGTGAAAAGATATYATCAAGGCAAAGGKTGGCTACTTTGAAGAATCTCAAATATAACATATATTTTGATTTGTTTAACACTTTTTTGGATACTACATGATTCCATACGTGTTATTTCATAGTTTTGATGTCTTCGCTATTATTCTACAATGTAGAAAAACCCACACTTTTGACTGGTACTGTAATTTACAAACGAAGCATGCATGTTTAGTGAGTCCGCCAGATCAGAGGCAGTAGGGATGACCAGGGATGTTCTGTTGATAAGTGCGTGAACCTGAACATTTTCCTTCCCTGCTAAGCATTCAAAATGTACTTTTGGGTGTCAAGRAAAATGTTTGGAGTAAAAAGTACATTGTTTTCTTAAGGAATGTAGTGAAGTAAAAGAAAAAGTAGTTACAAATATAAATAGCAAAGTGAAGTACAGCTACCCACAAAAAAACGAGTTAAGTAGTACATTCGAGTATTTTTACTTAACTGTGTTCATTTGTTCAAAAATGTTGATAAAACATATGATAGGGAAACTCAGGCATTGACAAGCATGACTAAGCAAGGGCCCATTGACAAGCATTAGAATGGAAGTGCATGTCAACGTGTCATGGTTGAGTACATAACTACTACGTATAGATCAAATAGATTGTGGGTTCTATCAATGTCATTGTTTGCATAATTTCCAATTCTCTATTGTAACGATTTTCTTCTTCTTCTGACGAGGACTATGAAGGATCGGACCAAAATGCAGCGTGGTACGTGTCCATGTTAAATTTATTAAACTGAACACAAAAATAAGAAAGGAGAAAAAAACGAAAGAGTCCTATCAGGTGACAAAACACAAAACAGGAAACAACTACCCACAAACACCAGGTKGGAAAAGGCTACCTAAGTATGGTTCTCAATCAGAGACAACGATAGACAGCTGCTGATGGGACCAGAGCGAGCAACCACATAGAAATACAAAACATAGAATCAAGAATGCCACCCCAACTCACGCCCTGACCAAACCAAAAAGAGACATAAAAAAGGAAACTAAGGTCAGGACGTGACATCCATATCTATTTCTTAAAATATATATTTTCCTTTATTATTTTCACATTAACCCAACTCCCCTCCCTCCCCTAATTGGAGTAAATAAATGCACAACAACACTTAGGATTCTACTTTAGGAATCTACTTTAGGCTTATACATACTATAACATTTTACTGCCATGGACTACGTACAGTCGCGCATTAGTTAACTTAATTTTTTGACACCATTTTTTTATCTCACCCTTCAGTTACCCTCAACACTTCCCCTCTACAGTATCTCTGAACACCATCCAGTCTGACTCTACTTGCCAAATATTTCCACTGAGCTGTGATGTTCAAAAGTAATGAACCTTTCTTATCTCATAGCTTCTACAGATTGTAAATCAAGATTAACACCTAAAAGTACAGTACTATTACATTATTGATCGACTGACCATGGCTTTTCGAGTCACCCAGCAGTGCTAGTGTAACGGCTTTCCTCCTCCTCTTCATCCGAAGAGGAGGAGCAGGGATTGAACCAAAAGCAGCGTTGTGTGATGACATAATTTATTTACACAAGACGAAAAAAACGAACTATACTTGAATAATAACAAAACAAATAAACGATGTAGACAGACCTGGACGACGAACTTACATGAAACACGAAGAACGCAATAACAGGAAAACTGACTACTAAAACGAACAACAAAACGAAAAACAGTCCCGTGTGGCGTAACATACAGACACGACACAGGAGACAACCACACAAAACAAACAGTGTGAAAACACCTACCTAATATGGCTCTCAACAGAGGAAATGAAAACCACCTGCCTTAATGAGAGCCATATCAGGTCACCCTTTAAACCAACATAGAAACAGAAAACATCGACTGTCCACCCAAACTCACGTCCTGACCAACTACACATACAAAACTAACAGAAAACAGGTCAGGAACGTGACAGCTAGGTGATCTATCCTGGTCCAGTTGATAACAGGTTCAATACCAATGGGTGGTAATACAGTGCAATGACACATGGTGGACAGTAACAGACTGGCCAAGCGGAAGAGATCTGAAACACTAACAGCTCTTTTGTGAAAGTGTGAAAGAGCCATGCATTCCATAGCGCAGTCAGACAAGGTCAGTAGTGCTACAGCATGAATCAGTATAGAACCAACTGACTTGTATAAATCCAACAAATTTAGTAGATGTTGGCTACGTCCCAATATCCATACTAATAAAGCACCTAAAATGCACGCATAATACATTGTTTCGCACTGAGTGGTTTGCTAGTGTGGATTAAAATGTAGCACAACATCTCTAGGTCAACCTACACAGCGTAAGTCAGCCCTATTAAAGATAGTAGTTTTAGACATATCTACAGTATGTCCATTGTAAAAACTAGACTGAAGAAATTATATCAGCAAATTGAGTAATACTGACACTATCATGTAAACAAACCACTGTCAGACAGCTAATTCATAACAACAGAATCATCGGTCCCTAACTGTGACTAGACAGCATAATCTGTGTGAATTACAGCAGGAGAATATGTATACAAAAGACAATAATAAGACCTTCATTAATCATTTACTTTTGGCAGGCCTCAAAGATGGAGAGAAGAGATACAGAAGAGATACAGAAACAGAGCGAGAGAGAGAGGGAGGCGGGGGGGGGGGAGAGAGCCAAGGTGCTGACTGGTGAGAGCATACTGTTAATTGTAACATTGTGCTTTGGCAATATGCATCAAACGTCATGCTAATAAAGCTTATTGAAATTGACTTAATTAACTTTTTGGCAGGCTCAAAAGATGGAGAGGAGAGAGGAGTGAGATGGAGAGAGGTGAGAGAGAGAGCGGGGGAGAGAGAAAGACAAGGAGAGAGAGACAGAGAGAGAGAAGAGGGGGCGAGGGGACGAGAGAGATAGAAAGAGAGAGCACAGAGAGCGAGAGACTGAGACAGACAGAGAGCGAGAGAGAGAGGGGGGGCGAGGAGGGACAGAGAGAGATAGAAAGAGAGAGACAAGAGAGCGAGAGACTGAGCCAGGACAGAGCGAGAGAGAGAGAGGGGGTGTGACAGGACCAAGGTGCTGGCTGGGGGCCACCCCTAGATACATTGTTGAGACTCACTACACCTGCACTTCTTTATGAGACACAGAGGGGACGGCAACAACAGAGCCTCTTCACAGATCTCGCTCCTTTCACAGCTGTAGAGGACTGTGCTGTAGGTGGTCCCTTTCCCCACACACACCTGCTTGTCTGTGGATAACTGGTCCTTCGCCACACTGTGCTGAGCAGAGCAGCTGCAGAACAATAACAGGGCTGATACTTAGAGCTGGGCCTGACACCATTTAACACCCTTGTTTTAACAGCATCGCTGCATGAAAGGTATTTGTGTGGTTTTGCCCTTGCAGGCAGGTGTTGTCGTGCACCCATAGGCTGTAGCCTTGAGGAGTTAGGCCAAAGCCTCTTCATCGGTGTTGGGGCTGAATGATGCAGAGAGAAGTATTTTTGGCTGCTGGGTTGATCAATGAACCAGTCAAGATAATGATTCACTTCATCTCCAACTCTCTCACTCACTTCAACACATTTCTACCTCTCTGCTGTTCTCTTTACTCTCTTAACTTCATAAAGGTGGAGATAACACTGAAATGTCCAGGTTTGGTTAGTGTTAGTAATTGTTGGTGGATTTCACCATGTGGTTGACTGTGGTGTTACGGGGGTTGGAGGGGAGAGTGTTCAGGCCAGGGCCATCTGTTTTCCTATGTGGTTGCATGGAGGTTTGTGTTGGTCCAGGCCCTGTGGATTTTATCCACACCCATCAGGAGCTGGAAGTGAGTTCTACTGTCAGCAGATCTCGTGGGTGGACGGAGTCATTMCCTGTCATCCTGTAATGACAACTCTGAGGCCTGGAAAGACTGGGTGAGCCTTCCAGTCACCACCTCTCCTCCCCTCTCAGTCAACCTTTAGTCATATAAGGGCTCAGGGATGCCATTAAGCTGATTGTGTGAATTCTAGGGATATGTTTCTTTGCCCTGCTACTCCAATAGATTATCATTTTTTCCCTTCTCGTTATTTTTAATTTAAGCTTTATTTAACTAGGCAAGTCAGTTAAGAACATATTCTTATTTACAATGACAGCCTACCCCGGCCAAACCCGGACGACGCTGGGCAAATTGTGAGCCGCACTATGGGACTCCCAATCACGGCCGGATGTGATACAGTCTGGAATCGAACCATGGACTGTAGTGACACCTCTTGCACTGAGATGCAGTACCTTAGACCGCTGCGCCACTCGGGAGCCTGATGAGAGTTTATGAGAAATTGAGGGACGTCGGATAGGACACACCTGCTTGTTACTCTACCCTCGTCCCCCCTTTGGAAAGTCAGATCATGACTATACTCCTGCTTCCTGTTTACAATCAGAAGCTCAAACAGGAAGTACCCGGCTGTGATGCGCTCGGTTGAAAAATGGTTCTCTGTTTCGGAGGCTACGCTAAAAGACTGCTTTGCTAACTCTGACGCCGCCAATAGCATCGATGAGCTAACTACCTCCGCCACCTCCGTCATTTTACTTCTACTTGAGTAAAATGTCATTAAAGTAACAGTATTTTTACTTGTGTAGAATATTTCAGTACTCTTTCCACCCTTGGTGAGTGAGTGAGTGAGTGAGTGAGTGAGTGAGTGAGTGAGTGAGTGAGTAATGATGAGTGGATATAAGCCTCCTTATATGGGCTAGAGCAGGAAGTCGCAGCAGAGCCTCGGCCTAACCAAGCTCTATAACCCTGTCCCTTTATTTACATAGACTCTGGCTGCCTCCAAAATGACACCCCTATTGCCAATGGCCCTGGTCAATAGAGTGACCTAAATAAGGGAATAGGGTGCCATTTGGGACACAGCCCTCTGTGTGGAGTAGACAGGCCCACTGTGGAAACCTACCAGGGCTCCCTGGACATACTTCAAAGTCTTTACTTACTTCTACCTGTCAAACAGCAGCCATCTTGATTTATCGTGTCATCTGTGCTGGAGACTAACTGAATCAGTACAGTAAGTCAGGCAGCAGCAGTCAAACCACAGGGCTGTCTTCTTGGTAAGCACTACCCAGTGTAGATTTGTCTCTGTGTTTTTTGTTATTGTTATATGCCCTGAAGGGTCCAGTTAACTGTAACCCAGGTTCTCCTCTAGGCTATTTCCGCTAAGCTCTCTGTCTTATGCTCTTCAGTTTCATTTTTATCCTGAAAGACTCCCCAGTCCTTAACGATTACAGCATATCCCATAACATGATTCTGGCCACCACTATGCTGGAAAATTATGGATGAGTGGTACTCAGTAATGTTTGTTGATTTGCCCCATACATGTTTTGCCAGTATTTACTTTGGTGCCTTGGTCAAACAGGATGCATGTTTTTGGAATAGTTTTATTCTGTAAAGGTCTCCTTTTCACTCTGTCAATTAGATTAGTATTGTGGAAGTAACTGCAATGTGGTTGAATAAATCCTCAGTTTTCTCCTATCACAGTCATTAAACTCTGTAATTGTTTTTAAAAGCCACCATTGGCCTCATGGTGAAATCCCTGATGGGTTCCCTCCTCTCCGGCAACTGAGTTAGGAAGATGCCCTGATCTTGTAGTGACTGGGTAAAAAAAGTGCAATTAATAACTTCAGCATTCTCAAAGGGATATGAAGGGTCTGCTTTTTTTTTACCCATCTACCAATAGGCGCCCTTCTTTTCCGAGGCATTGGAAAACCTCMCTGGTCTTTAAGGTTGAATCTGTGGTTGAAATTCACTGCTCGATTGAGGGACCTTACAGATAATTGTATGTGTAGGGTACAGGGATGAGTAAAAAAATCATGGTAAACACGATTATTGCAYACAGAGTCCATGCAACTTATTATGTGACTTGTTAATTAAGCGCAATTWTACTCCTGAACTTATTTAGGCTTTCCATAAGAAAGGGTTTGAATACTTATTGACTCAAGACATTTCAGCTTTTCATTTTTAATTCATTTGACAAATTTCGGAAAACATAATTCCACTTTGACATTATGGGGTATTGGGTGCAGGCCAGTGACAAAACAAATCTCTGTTTCATTAACTTTATATTCAGGCTGSAACATGGCATAATGTTGAAAAAGTCAAGGGGTGTGAATACTTTCTGAAGGAAATCTATGTGTTACGATTTGCCCCTTAAAGTTTTTCTCATACCCTGGGTGTTATTGTGAGAAAAGTGTTTTTAGAACAATTTCTAAATAAAAAAATGTGTTTTCAAACTATGCTTCCCCATAAAACCATGCCTCCACTCTYTCTAGCATTGTAGGTATCACATGGTCTACACAGCAGCTGCTTCGCTCAGATTTCACTCAGGTTTTTATAAAGTCAATATGGTTTGTATCTAGCATTTATTTAGTAGCCATATCAAATATTAGAACCGTCACAGATCCATGGGAGTTGTCTTAGAGWCACTGGCAGTTTGGACGTCATGCTCGCTTGGAGTTGGAGTCCTATGGACACCATACTCCTGGGCCCGAGACCTGTTAATCTGAATATGAAGGTTAATCCGATTGGGAAAGGTAATTACTTTTTCTCTTCAGATTTGGCCATGTGACCAGTTGAGTAAACATGTTTTCAGAGGAGAGGTTGTGGGAACAGTGYCCTTGTTCAGACCAGCAGCAACACTGGAGCAGCCAGCAGTCTACCCTAGCTCAGTGCTCAAATTCAATATTTTATCGTTTTTTATGTAATCTAAGGGGTCCTTAAATTACTAAACAAATAGATAAATTATCCATGGTATGACCATCTTAAAACCATTCCATGTTAGCTTAGAGGTTCAATTAACTTATATCTACAAAACTCTACAGTATTGTAGGATTCATATTCTGTTGAATTTAAAATAGTTTTTTAACTAAATGTAATTCTTATTGTATTCATTCACAGTTCTGCATATACACTATTATTATTCCATTTAATGTAATATGTGTATTACAATACTATTTGTAACTATATACAGTGGCTTGCAAAAGTATTCTCCCCCTTGGCATTTTTCCTATTTTGTTGCCTTACAACCAGGAATTAAAATAGATTTTTGGGGGGTTTGTATCATTTGATTTACACAACATGCCTACCACTTTGAAGATGCATAATATTTTTTATTGTGAAACAAACAAGACATAAAGACAAAAACACTGAAAACTTGAAGCGGTGATAAAACTATTCACCCCCCCCCCCCCAAAAAAAAAAAACTCGCAAACTTACAGCTTGCAAGTCTCTTGAGCTTGGCATATCTTGCCACTGGGATTTTGCCAATTTTTCAAGGCAAAATTGCTCCAGTTCTTTCAAGTTGGATGGGTTCCGCTTCAAGTTGGATGGGTTCCGCTGGTGTACAGCAATCATTAAGTCATACTACAGATTCTCAATTAGATTAAGGTCTGGTCTTTGACTAGACTAAGACATTTAAATGTTTCCCCTTAAAACCCTCGAGTGTTGCTTTAGCAGTATGCTTAGGGTCATTGTCCTGCTGGAAGGTGAACCTCCGTCCAAGTCTCAAATCTCTGGAAGACTGAAACAGGTTTCCCTCAAGGATTTCCCTGTATTTAGCGCCATCCATCATTTTAGCGCCATCCATCATTTCTTCAATTCTGACAAGTTTCCCAGTCCCTGCTTATGAAAACATCCCCACAGCATGATGCTGCCACCACCATGCTTCACTGTGGGGATGGTGRTCTCGGGGTGATGAGAGGTGTTGGGTTTGCGCCAGACATAGCGTTTTCCTTGATGGCCAAAAAGCTCAATTTTAGTCTCATCTGACCAGAGTACCTTCTTCCATATGTGTAGGGAGTCTCCCACATGCCTTTTGGTGAACACCAAACATGTTYGCTTACTTTTTTCTTTAAGCAATGGCTTTTTCTGGCCACTCTTCCGTAAAGCCCAGCTCTGTGGAGTGTACGGCTTAAAGTGGTCCTATGGACAGATATTCCAATCTCCGCTGTCAGGGTCTCTTTGTTGCCTCTCCGATTAATGCCCTCCTTGCCTGGTGCGTGGGTTTTGTTGGGTGGCCCTCTCTTGGCAGGTTTGTTGTGGTGCCATATTCTTTCAATTTTTTTTATAATAGATTTATTGGTGCTCCGTGGGATGTTCATAGTTAAGGATATTTTTTTATAACCCAACCCTGATCTGTACTTCTCCACAACTTTGTCCCTGACCTGTTTGGAGAGCTCCTCGGTCTTCATGGTGCCGCTTGCTTGGTGGTGCCCCTTGCTAATGGCGTTGCAGACTCTGGGGCCTTTCAGAACAGGTATATATAGACTGAGATCATGTGACACAGATTGCACACAGGTGGACTTTATTTAACTAATTATGTGACTTCTGAAGGTAATTGGATGCATCAGATCTTATTTATTTATCCTTTGCTCATGCTGCCAAACATACCCTCGTAAAGCTGACTATCCTACCGATCCTCGACTTCGGCGATGTCATTTACAAAATAGCCTCCAACACTCTACTCAGCAAATTGGATGCAGTCTATCACAGTGCCATCCGTTGTGTCACCAAAGCCCCATATACTACCCACCTCTGCAACCTGTATGCTCTCGTTGGCTGGCCCTCGCTTCGTATTCATCGCCAAACCCACTGGCTCCAGGTCATCTACAAGTCTTTGCTAGGTAAAGCCCCGCCTTATCACAGTTCACTGGTCACCATAGCAGCACCCACCCATAGCACGCACTCCAGCAGGTATATTTCACTGGTCACCCCCAAAGCCAACTCTTCTTTTGGCCGCCTCCCCTTCCAGTTCTCTGCTGCCAATGACTGGAACGAACTGCAAAAATCACTGAAGCTGGAGACTTATATCTCCCTCACTAACTTTAAGCATCAGCTGTCAGAGCAGCTTACCGATCATTGCACCAGTACATAGCCCATCTGTAAATAGCCCACCCAACTACCTCATCCCCATATTGTTATTTTTTTTTTGCTCCTTTGCACCCCAGTATCTCTACTTGCACATTCATCTTCTGCACATCTATCACTCCAGTGTTTAATTGTTAAATTGTAATTATTTCACCACTATGGCCTATTTATTGCCTTACCTCCCTAATCTCACTACATTTGCACACAATGTATATAGACTTTTTCTATTGTGTTAT
>NC_036842.1:88886748-88895236 GCF_002910315.2 Salvelinus sp. IW2-2015
GTGTGTGTGTGTGTGTGTGTGTGTGTGTGTGTGTGTGTGTGCCTGGTCTCAGGAAACTCACATCCATCCAACAACCCGGTCCATTTAGGCTCTTGACAAAACACTACAGGACTCACTGAGTAATCTGATTGGTTGAGACTGACTGCTGCCAAGGACAACTTTAGACTGAAGGACTAGTGTGAATKGACTGKTTTTCTGTATTACGGTAAGGCCTTAACCTTTGTGGCCTCGCTTTTTCTGTGAGAGGAATCAGTTTCTCTCACTATTTAGTTTTCCTGATACAAAACCATTAGCAGTTCTGGCATGTCTTTATTGATAACACATGGGCACAGAATGCTAATATTGATGTGGAACATACAATTGTTAAACCAGTAGTGGCTGTCGAACAGCCTAGTCTTTTGTAAACTATTCATGTAATCTACTTATGTAAACTATTTATGTAAACGACTCGTGTAAATTATGTATGCACACTATTTATGTCAGCTATTTATGTAAACCACTTATGTTGATTATATATATGAACTTATGTAAACTACTTATGGAAACTATTAATGTAAACTAATTATGTAAACTATTTATGTCATCTATTTATGTAAACTAACAAAAAAATCCACAAATTCTAAGGGAGGCAGTCTTAGTTGATCTTTCCCTTGGGTAGACCTATAGCAGTTTTATCCAGCCCCCAAATTCTCTGTCTCATGTAACAACCCACTGGGCACACACTGTTTGAATCCACATTGTTTGYACATCATTTCAATGAAATTACATTAAACCAACGTGGAATAGAYRTTGAAATGTGCCCAGTGGAAATGCAAACTGAGTAAAGTTGAATTTGGCCACTCATTCTCCTATACGCTGTGTGACTCCARTCTTTTAGAATGTGGGTTTACAGTTTTGATTTTCCTGTTTTAATCCCATGGTGTGACTCACCTGAAAAGGAGGCCTCGTCACACACACAGACAAGGGGAGAAGAGTTCACCACACATTTAGCTCTGGGAAATCGAGTGGAACTCATGTCTCAGCATCATCACAGTCTCTCCCATTCATCCTCTCTGTCTTGAGGTACCATTATTGAGTTACCTTGTTTGTGATATAATAGAGTTCCTGAATTAAACTCTAATTGTCTAAAATACATAATAACATGTTACATAATGGGGTCATACCTTAAAACAAAGCCACGGCTTCAGCACTTTAAAAGGACTCTTGTTCACTAGAGACTCAAGGCATGTGTCCGGGAACAATTCATTCATATTGAAAAGGTGAAAGGAGAATGATGGGATGTTAGTCTGTCCTATGAGGGGCTACAACCAACAAATCTACAGACAATAAGACACTGGAGCCAAACAGACAGACAGACAGACAGACAGACAGACAGACAGACAGACAGACAGACAGACAGACAGACAGACAGACAGACAGACAGACAGACAGACAGCAACCTTTATACCAACACCACCCACCACCCACAGCTGGCAGCTAACCACACCACACCACAGACACCACCCACCAACCACCACACACACGGCTACAGCCAACACCACTCCGACCACCACCTCAGTTTTCCACCACACCACCACCTTAACTACTACACCACCAACCCAACACCACAACCACTCTAACCACGTCAGTTTACCAACCAACCACCACACGCCACCTTTAAACCTACTACCGACCCAACCACCACGCAAACGACCACCACACACGGAACACCCTCACGATCTAACCTACCTCCAGTCTTACAACCAGCCACACCCAACCACATACGTCCCACCACCAACCACCCCATCTACACCACCCCAGTCCACCATCATCCCACCACCGCACCTACCACCCTAACCAACACCACCACTCCAGTCACCAACAATCCGAACCATTCACCACACACCACCACCACCACGCACCGGCAACTAACCACCACTACCACACAACCCAACAATAACCAACCACACTCAACCACCCCAACCAGCCCACCCACAACTACCACCCCACTCCCACACCACCCACACCTCACCACTACCCACCCCCACACAACCCCACCACACACACACGCGAGATCAAAACATCACATCACTGAGACTACCCCCCCACACAGACCCAAAACCTCACACCACTAAAGTTAACCAACCACCCCCCAAACCACCCCACGATACACACCAATCACACAACATACCAACCGACCCCAACATCAGACCACCACCCCAACCACCCACCCTACCTACCACAACTACACCCGTCTTGAAATGCCGATCAAAACCACCGACCGGTAGACGACATACACCTTGGAGACATACCGAGCGACGATCGTCGACGCGACACAAGTGCCGAGACATCTCTATGCGCCGACTCTGAGGCAACATCGTCACAGCCTACACACACTATCGGCGAGAGCGACACTCCACCGACCGGTTCGTAGGACGCACCCAACACCGAACCGGCAGAGACGCGAGCAATACCGACCGCGGAGGACGCCGGAGACGTATCGCGAAAGCGACCACAACCTTTTATTATCTATACACACCCCAACCACCCCAGACCACCAACAACAACCGCCCCAACTCGCAACACCATATCCATGAGTCAAGGATCTCGGAGGGTCACCGCAGAGCACTATCTCAGCCACCCCAGCTTACCACAAGACTACCACCCCCAACTCTACGATTAATCTATCTTACACGAACCCAGATACTCTCTAGTGCACCACCTCAACACACCAATCACCACAACTAACCACGCCAAACCACTACCACCTACTCCACCTTGCACCACCACCTTAACTACTACGTACCACCACCACGGCGGCCTACGTGCCGTAGTCCCTAGAGTGCCGTCCGACATGCGGCATATCTCTCGTCTCTATCTTTCCTTATTCAATCGACGTCTAGGAAGTGTTACCATATCATGTGAACCCACCCAACCACCACCACCACCTTAACGACTACCACCACCCCCAACCACCACCACCACCTTAACTCCCACCTTCACACCACACCACCACTACCACCAACCCCTTAAACTTTACTACCAACCACCACCCCAACACACACCACCACACCCTAACTCCACCTGTCAGCCACCCACCACCACCACCAGATTGTCACACCCCAACCACCACCACACGTAACACTACACCGCACACACCACCCAATACACCTTAACCCCACCACCTAACCCACGCACGTGTAACTACTACCGACCACACCCAACCCACCACCACCACCTGTAACTCCCACCTCACCACTCCACCGACCACCACCACCACCACACCTTAAACTGACTACCACCACCACCCAACCACCACCGACCACCACCACGGTACACCACACCACTCTAACCACCTCAGTTTACCACACACCACCCACCACCTTACCCTCCCACACCACACCCCAGTCTAACACCACCCATCCACGCATCCATCACCACCAACCGCAACTACCACCTAAACCAACACCACCACCCCATCCACCACAATCCGAACCATTCATCACCACACCACACCATCCAACCACCACCGCAACTACCACCCCATGCCACCACAACCCGAACCATAACCACCGCACACTAACACCAAGCCACCCCAGACCACACTACCACCACCGCCAACTCCCACACCCCACCACGCTCAACCACTACCGCACCACCCAACCACCCCACTCCTACCAACCCCACTACCCACCAACCACCACCTCAACCACTACCACCACCCAACCACCCCAACCAGACAACTACCCACCACCGCCAACCATAACCACACCCCAACCAAACCACCAGCCCCTACCAACCAACAACTACACCACCCACCTCCACCACCCCACCTCAACCGACTACCACCACCCCACCACGCCAACACAGCAACACCACCACCCGAACCAACAACTACACCAGCCCAACCACCAAACCCACAACTACCACCACCCCAACCACAACTAGCCTACCACCCGCGTTCACACCACCACCACCGGCCAACCCACCCCAACGACAAACTACCCCACAATCACAGCCACCAACCACCCCAACACACCAAACCACAACTACCACCACACCCACACTCCCACCACCACCAACTCAACCACCCAACACCATCAACTACCACCCAACCCAGCTGACCACCTTAACTCCCACCTTCACCACCACACCCACCACCACCACCACCACCACCACCTTAACTACTACACAACCACACACCACACCAACACCACCACCACCTTCACTACTACCACAACCACCCCAACCACACCACCACCGTACACTACCCAACCACCACAACCTAACTACTACCAACCACCACCCAACCACCACCACCTTACTCCCACTTTCACCACCACCACCACCACCACACACCACCTTTAAACTCTTACCCCACCACCCCAACACCACCACCACCACTTAGCTCCACCTTCCCACCCCACCACGCACCGACCCACACCACCACCACCACCACCACCACCTTAACTAGCTACCACAACACCCCAACCACTACCACACCTTAACTCCCACCCACCACCACCCCACCACCCCTTAACTACTACACACCATCCCAACCACCACACACCTAACTCCCACCTCAACCACCTTCCACACCACCACCACCACCACCACCACCCACCACCACCACCACACACCCACCTTAAACTACAACCACCACCACCCAACCCACCCACACCTAACTCCACCTTCACCACCACCCACCACCACCCACCACTAAACTACTACCACCCACACCCCAACCACACCCCGACCTTAACTCCCACTTCACCAACCACACCACCTTACTTCCCACCCTCCACCAACAACCACAACTACCACCAAACTACACCCCACACAACCACCCAAATAAACCACCACCCCAACAACCACCACCAACCACCACCCTGCATCACCAACTCAAACGACGAATACTACCACACCGCCAACCACACCGCAACTTACCACCACCAACAAACCACCTCAACCACCAACACCTCAACCACCACCACACTACCCTCAACCACCAATCAACCTACACCACCACCAGACCAACCCTACCAGGACACCCAACCGCACCAATTAACTCCACGCATCCACCACTAACTCCAACTTACCAACGCAAACTTACTACACCACCCACGCACGCACCACCACCACCACCACCACCACCTTAACTATACCACACCACCCCAACCACACCACACCACCATAACTAGCTAACCACCACCACCCCAACCACGCACCACCACACCTAACTCCCACACCACACCCGCACTCCACCCCACGCCATCCCCACAAACCACAACCTACACCACCATACCACCCCAACCAGGACCCAACACACCACAGACCACCCAATACCCAACAAACACCAACCACCGAGCGCACCACCTCATCCACCACCTCAAGACCCGAAACTAACCACCACCCAACCACCACCGCACCATACTTCACACCATTCCACAACCACCTTCAACCACCAACCAACCTCACCACCACCACCACTAGCCTCAACCACCCAATCCCAGACCACCACTCACAGCCCACCCAAAGCACCACCACCCAACTCCACCACCAACCACTCGAACCACCCAATTCCACCACAATACCACCCTCGACCACCCACCACCTAACTCCCCACCTTCACCCACCACACCTTAACTACCTACACCACCACCCCAACCACCCACCACCACCACCACCCCAACCACACACCTCAACTACCCAAGATACACTATCACACTGTCAACCACCACCCCAAACAACCACCAAACAACCACCCAACCACCAACCACTCAAATAACCCCAACCATCAACCAATCAAGCAACCACTGAACGCATCAACCACCAACCACATCATACAACTACCGACCGACACCTGCCAAACACTCACCCCCACCCATCCACCATCACCCCAACCCCAACCACCACCACCTTAACACACTACCACCACCCAACCCACCACCACCACCAAACCACACCACCCCACCACCACCACCCAACATCCCAACCACCACCCACCACCACACCACCCCACCATCCACCTCAGACCCCGCAATCACCAACAAACCACCAGACCACAACTACGCCCACTAAGCTACCACAGTAGCCCACACCACCACCAAACAACACCCCAACCTTCACCCAACCACCATCACCACCGCACTACCCCAACCAGCCCCAACCCCCCCAACCCCACCACTACCCCGAGAGAGCCGACCCACTCAACCACCCCACACCGACCCAAACACCACCACCTAAACCAGCACAACACCCCAACCATACCACCAACACCTCAACCACCCTAACTACCACCACCACCCCAATCACCATTACCTAGCACCACCCCGATCACCACCCCAAACACCAGGACAACTCAACCACACCCCAAATCACCCACAACTCCCATACCCCGGGATACCAGCACCGACTCAACCACACCGCCAATCACCACCCAAACCACCACGACCCACCATCCACGACTCCACCCCCAACTACCAGGCCACCTCAACCGCATACCACTCACACATTACCAGACCACCCAATCACCACCAAACACCAAACCACCGCCAACCACCACAACTCAAACCCCAACTTCAGCACGCCTCAACCACCATCCAACACCAGCACACCACAACCCACCCACCCCACACCTCAATCACCAACACACACCATCAGCACACACCACCTCAACATACCACACCCACACCGCACCCACTACCACCACCCAACATTACCCACCCGCCACCACCACCGCAACTCCAAACCCCAAATCACCACCACCACATTCACACACAAACCACCACCACCACCACCTAACCACCCAATCACCACACACACCACCCAGACCACCTCTACTAGCACACCCCAAACACCAGTAGCTAGCCCACTAACAACTCCAACTCACCACCAGAACACCACAACCAACAAGCACAACACCACCATCCCCCACCACGTAACCAACCCGCCTACAGTCCAATCGTGATGTTTATACAAGAGCCCTCTAAATGGAAACTCCATATTGAATCAATATAATATTCTTGGACAATGCAATTCCACTTTCAAGTTTACTGCTTGATTATGAAAGCATACTAAGGATCATCAAATAATCGGACATATTGAGAAAGGTCCTGAGATGATCCATGCATCTATGTATAGCTTAGGGATATGCTTGCATATCTGAGCTGTCATGATTTAGACACATGGTTCTGTCCGATGTGGTCAAGGTGTGTTGACTTTGTAAAGAGTGCTCTGCTCTTGGTCCTTGGCCCGTAGATCTGTCTGGCAGCAGTGACCCTTAGCTGAGCACAGGCTTGACGACATAACTTGTTACGTCGACTGTCTGCATGCAACATGCATACACACACACAAAGCAGGCACACACAGGTCGGCGTCGTCGGTCGGTCGGTCGGTCGCTCGGTCGGTCGGTCGGTGCTCGGTCGGCGGTCGGCTCGGCGGCCTCGGTCGGTCGGTCTGTCTCTCCTCGATCGTCTGTCTGTCTGTCTTCTGTCTGTCTGCTCTGTCATTCTGTCTGTCTGTTGTCTGGTTGTCTGTCTGTCTGTCTGTCTGTCGCTATGTCTGTTTCGTCTGTCTGGTCTGTCTGGTCTGTCTGTCTGTGTCTGTGCTCGTCTGTCGTCTGTCTTCTGTCTTCTGTTCTGTCTGTCTGTCGTCCCGTATGTCTGCTCTGTCTGTCTGTCTGTCTTCTGTCTGTCTGTCTGTCTGTCTGTCTGGTCTGTCTTCGTCTGTCTGTCGTCTGTCTGTCTGTCCGCTGTCTGCTGTCTGTCTTGGTCTGTCTGTCTGTCTTAGTCTGTCTGTCTGTCTGTCTTGTCTGTCTGTCTGTCTGTCTGTCTCGTCTGTCTGTCTGTCTGTCTGTCTGTCGTCTGTCTGTCTGTCTGTCTGTCTGTTCTGTCCTGTCTGTCTGTCTGTCTGTCTGTCTGTCTGTCTGTCTGTCTGTCTTTGTCATGTTGTCTCGTCTGCGTCTGTCTGTCTGTCTGTTCTGTCTGTCTGTCTGTCTGTTCCTGTCTGTCTGTCTGTCTTTGTCTGTCTGTCCTGTCTGTCTGTTGTCTGTCTGTCTGTCTGTCTGTCTGCTGTCTGTGTCTGTCTGTCTGTCTCGTCTTGCTTCTTGTCTGCTGTCGTCTGTCTGTCTGCTCGTCTGTCTGTCCTGCTGTCTGTTCTGTCTGTCTGTCTGTCTGTCTGTCTGTCGTCTGTCTGTCTGTCTGTCTGTCTGTCGTCGTCTGTCTGTCTGTTGTGCTGTTGTCTGTCTGTCTGTGCTGTCTGTCTGTCTGGTCTGTCTGTTGTTGTCTGTCTGTCTGTCTGTTCTGTCTGTCTGTTCTGTCTGTCTCGTCGTCTGTCGTCTGTCGTCTGTCTGTCTGTCTGTCTGTGTTCTGTTGCTGTCGTCTGGGCTGTCTGTCTGTCTGTCTGTCTGTCTGTTTCTGTCTGTCTTCTTCGTCTGTCTGTCTGTCTGCTCTGTCTGTCTGTCTGTTGCTTCTGTCTGTCGTCTGTCTGTGTCTTTGTCCTGTTGTCT
>NC_036842.1:88895261-88900754 GCF_002910315.2 Salvelinus sp. IW2-2015
GAGAGAAAATTAGAGCTTGTTTCTTCGTGCGCAGCGGCGGTCGGTAATTCTGTCTAGGCCAGCCAGTAAAATTCACACAGCAGGGCGGGTGTCCTGGGGGTTTCTGGGTAATTGCTGGCGATTCATGAAGGGCAAATGGAATGTTTACACTACCCTGGGGTCACTAGCATCATGAGAGAGCAGTGCAAACACATACACGTGTCAGCGTCAATAGAGCCACTTTCTCTCCAAAAGCTCAAGAAAATTTGCAAATGGGGCCCACTCTGTTTTTGTTGTCCKTCTTTGAAAGCTAATTAGCCTTTCACCGTATCCCATTTAAGACCTTCAGTACATTTCCACATTTGTAAGGCTTGGAGAGGCTTTCATAGCTGCTGAGTGGGCCTACTGTATATGAAACGGTGTCATGTTAACAGCAAAGAAGAATCAATTTAGCTAGTATGTCTGCCTGGCTAGGCTGTTAATCATGTAAATGACCAGGATCAACTAATCAACATCCTGGTCATAAGATGAGAGCTCCTGTTTTTGAATCAACTTTACAATTCAGGTTTGGAATGTTATGACCCCAGGAAGTTTAGTTGTCATCAATGGCGTYAGCTAATAGGGATCCTAATAAMAYATAATAAAACATTATATACCTGATAACTAACTGTTATTGCTGTTGTTTTGTCATGTTCCTTCCCAGCATGCCCTGTGGCTGTTAACCTTTGACCCCTGATGACACCCCAGGCTCTGGGTTCAGTCTGTGGTGAACYGTGGGTCTCTGAGGTGAAGGCACACCTCCCTGCTCTTGCTCCCTGGCTGGRAACTACCCAKACACCMMTAGGGCATGTTGGAGACAAACTMCCCGCCACGACAAAACCAATACTGGGTTCGTAGCCCAAGCCATACCTCAATGCGGAAACCACAAGCCCTAGACCTACCCATCAGAGAGACTGTTGAGGCTTGTGGGAAACACAGTAATGTCATTGTTGTGTGACTTTTGTTTTGTTGAGTTTAGTGGGGATGTTATTTGTGTGAGTAATGGTAAATGCTGGGACACAACATAAATACTGTATGCASTGTCYTCAGAAAGTATTCATACCCSTTGAYGTAATCCACATTTTGTTGTGTTACAGCCTGAATTCAAATTGAATATTGCWTTTTTTKKWATATTGAATTTTTTCTTGTTTTTSTAGTCCACCTTTGGCCAAKTCAATTGTTTGGACAGGAGTTAGAAAGAAATACACATGTCTAAATATGGTCCAACAGTTGACAGTGCATGTCAGAGCAGAAACTATACCATGAAGTCCAAGGAACTGTCCGTAGATCTCTGGGGAAGGGTATAAAACAATTTATAGAGTCTCCATCATTACGATATTGAAAAAATATGAAACTACCCAGACTCTGCCTAGAGCTGGCCGTCCAACCAAACTGAGCAACCGGGCAAGAAGGACCTTGGTCAGGGAGGTAACCAAGAATCCTATGACCACTCTGACAGAAATAAGGATTTCCTTGGCTGAAATGGGAGAACCTGCCAGAAGGACAACAGTCTTTACAGCACTTCACCAATCTGGGATTTATGGGAGAGTGGCCAGATGGAAGCCACTCCTGAGAAAAAGGCACATGACAGCACGACTGGAGTTTGCAAAATGGCACGTGAAAGATTCTGAGATGATAAGGCAAAAGATTCTGTGGTCTGATGAGACAAAAACTGAACTCTTTGGCCTGAATGCARAGTGCTATATCTGGAGAAAACCAGGCACAGCTCATCACGTTGTCTAACACCATCCCTACCGTGAAACATGGTGGTGGCAGCATCATGCTATGGGGATGCTTTTCAGCAGTAGGGAGAATTGGGAGAATGGTAAGGATAGAGGGAACAATGAATGGGGCCAAATACAGGCAAATTCTTGATGAGAACCTGCTTCAGAGTGCAAATGACCTTAGACTGGGGCAAAGATTTACGTTCCAGCAGGACAATGACCCGAAGCATACAGCCAAAGCAACACTGGAAAGGCTTCACAACAAGAATGTGAAAATCCTTGAGTGGCCCAGCCAAAACCCAGAATTGAATCCCATTAAAAATCTGTGGAAATACTTTAAAATTGCTGTTCACCCCCACTTCCTATCTAACTTAACAGAGCTTGAGAAAATCTGCAAGGAAGAATGGGAGAAAATACCCAAATACAGATCTGCAAAGCTGATACAGACATACCTAAGACAACTCAAAGCTGTAATCACTTCCAAAGGTGTTTCTACAAAGTATTGACTCACGGGTGTGAATATTTACTTAAACTAGATATTTCTGTATTTCATTTTCAATCAATTTTCWAAATAAAATACAAKTATGGGGTATTGTGTGTAGATGGGTGAGACAAAATATAAAATGAATCCATGAATTCAGGCTGTAACACAACAAAATGTGGAATAAGTCAAGTGGTATGAATACTTTCTGTAGAACACATGCCTCTTCTTCTTCTTCCTCTTCTTCTTCTTCAAACCCTTCCCTTCCTGCTGGGCCGCTGAACTCCTGTCAGTTTCAGATACCTGCAGGCTGCAGTATATTCCCATCCACAGTAAAGGCCTCTTTACCTGACATGTACAATGGAGCAATAACTCTGAGAAAGCATCTCCTCTATTGATGGATTTTCTATCAGTAGTATTACAGTAGTAGTATTGCAGTAGTAGTATTACAGTAGTAATATTACAGTATTAGTATTACAGTATAAGCATTACAGTATTAGCATTACAGTAGTAGTATTAGAGTATTAGTATTACAGTTGTAGTAGTACAGTAGTAGTATTACAGTATTAGTATTACAGTAGTAAAATTACAGTAGTAGTATTGCAGTAGCAATATTACATGCATGCTTGTGAGGTGAGGTTACAGCCTTTTAGAATTAAAAAGCTAATTGTTTTAATATAAAATGGAGGCAATGAATTGAATGTTTCTACCCAAGCTTCAGACCTAATTGTAGAGTGTTAGAATGATCTTGTTTCCTGCACTGATTTGCTGTTCTTGGCAGTAAACAACTCACAGCGTCCAAACCAAAGCCTGTGTGGTCGTAATCTTTTCCCCTCACTCCAAATTGGCTTTTGCATCAGCTTCGGTCTCGGCCTAAGCAAGCCCTCAGAGACTCCACTGAATGTTTTAAATGTTGTTTTGGATGAAAACAAGAGAATACCCCCCTCTTTAACATTTCAGCAACTGCTCTCTAACGGCGTTCACTTCGCTGTGGGTACTTTCCGTTTCACACAATAAAACAGTCCCTCTATTACGGCTGGGTTAATCTCGTAATGGTGCCCATGTGTTGTGGTTGACTGGTACATTATCCGGGTGTCTGGGATATAATGGTGGTGCATCCACCCTCAGATGAATTACGTTTTGTAGAGAATATTCAATGCTCTCCTCTGTCTGTGTGTGTCTTTCTATCAATCTCCCAGTGTGATGTCATAGCCCAATATGGTCTGGGTTACCGTAACGATAAGGATAGAGATTAGATATATTTCCCCTCCATTAAGATATCTAGGGCTAGGGGAAGTGTGATGGTACTATACAGTAGCAACCAGCACAAGGCAGGGACTGCGTGTTGATGAAAGCCCCTCTTGTTAGTTGGCTTTTCCAGCAGTCTGATTGCGAAGTCCATGGTTACCTCCCAAATGGCGCCCTTAGGGCTCTGGTCAAAAGTAGTGTATCAAATAGGTAATAGGGTGCCATTTTGGGCGCAGCCAATGCTCCACAGATCCCTGGTAGGATAGCAGCGCTACTTCCCACCACAACAAAGTGAAGAACCATGGGAGGGTCCCCCTTGCTTCCTGGCCAATACTCAGGGTGCTCTACCGAGCCAGAGCCAGACATCCGCTGGAAACAGAGCTGTGAATCATATCAAGATCCTGATCCTGTGAGAGGGGAATGGAATGGATTTCAACTTTTCCACATCGAGACGTTCCAATGTTGAAAGAGAGAGGGAAAGAGAGAGAGAGAGAGAGAGAGAGAGAGAGAGAGAGAGAGAGAGAGAGAGAGAGATGAAATACTGAGCTCTGTTTGTAGGCTACCTCCTCCATAGAGAGACACATACAGGTCACAGTAGACTTCTTGAACAGTGGCCCCCAGTAATCCGCTGATAGAACAAAAGAGAGTATATATTTCTCTCTCTGACCACCACCCCAACCACCTCAGACCTTTGAATCAGACCTGTGAATCAGACCATCTAGTGGAAAAAAATGTTATGTCCAACAAAGAGAGCCATAGCAGCTACAATGTTACTGTAAAATTGTTAGACTCTTAAACAGTGGCCTTATTTCACTTCTGCTGCATTAATCATGAGACCAGCTAGAGAAAAACGGAAGAGGGAGAGTTGTTTTGAAACCCGGCCCGCGTCAGGGTTGTTCGTGTGGCGCCCGAAACTTACCCCCCACCTGCTGTCAGTACAGGCTTACAGCACATCTCGCTTGCATGGAGGTGACTACTGTGATCCCTGTTCCCATAGGGGCGTCCCCASGCCCAGGGGCATGGTAGATACCGGCATGCATGTTTATATAGGGGCCAAACCAGGCCATGGTAGGCTACAGACACACATTTTTAGTCACAGCATAGAGATAAGGAGAAGAAGAGTCTACCATGTCTGGCCCTCTCTATGCCGCAAGTGACCACCTCATGCTTGATTAAAATGTCTGGTGTTTCCAAATTTCTATGAAATATGACCTATAATTAATTACAATATGAGTAAATAGTTTTCCTTCCAAAAAAACGGTAATTAAGTATGTTTAAAAGCAGCTTTTCTGTGTTGGAATGGGGTAGGTGTACCACAACAACAGAATGGTGTGGGTGTACCCCAACAACAGAATGGTGTGGGTGTACCCCTATCAGTGGTCTATGACTGGAGGATGAGTTGGGCCAATCAGTGGTCTAGAGGAAGGATGAGCTGGCCATCAGCGTCCTAAGAGGCAGGATGAAGCTGGCCAATCAAGTGTCTAGAGGAGGATGCGCTGGCCAACTCAGTGGTCTAGAGGAGGGATGAGCTGGCTAATCAGTCTGGTTTAGAGGAGGATGAGTTGGCCAATCAGTGGTCTAGAAGAAGATGAGCTGCAATCAGCGGTCTAGAGGAAGGGAGCTGGCCAATCAGTGGTCTAGAGGAGGACTGAGCTGGCCAATCAGTGGTCTAGAGGAGGATGAGCTGGCCATCCATGGTTCTAGAGGAGGATGAGCTGGCCAATCAGTGGTCTAGAGGAAGGATAGCTGGCCAATCAGCGTCTAGAGGAGGATTGAGCTGGCAATCAGTGGTCTAGAGGAGGATGAAGCTGGCCAATCAGTGGTCTAGAGGAGGATGAGCTGGCCAATCAGTGGTCTAGAGGAGGATGAGCTGTGCCAATCAGTGGTCCTAGAGGAGGAAGAGCTGGCCAAATCAGTGGTCTAGAGGAGGATGAGCTGGCCAATCAGTGGTCTAGAGGAGGATGAGCTGGCCAATCAGTGGTCTAGAGGACGATGAGCTGGCCAATCCGTGTCTAGACGGAA
>NC_036842.1:88901953-88909531 GCF_002910315.2 Salvelinus sp. IW2-2015
GCCAGCTCATCCTCAGGAGTGTGACATCATCGGATATGTGTAAATAGCAAGCATTTTGTAAACGTTCTGTTTGAGATACAAGTTCGGGGTGGGGTTTTTCAAGTGTTTTTTCTCCAATTTATACTTTGGCCACAAATACWATTATAGGACGAGTGAACAACATTATTTGGGTATGAGTTATCAGAATATGAACTTTTAAAAGTGAGATTTTCACTGGACAGCTACATTGATGTAATTTTGTTTATCTGTTTGTGTCACGCCCTGACCATAGTTTGCTTTGTATGTTTTATGTTTTGTTTGGTCAGGGTGTGATCTGAGTGGGCATTCTATGTTGTATGTCTGGTTTGTCTATTTCTATGTGTTTGGCCTGATATGGTTCTCAATCAGAGACAGGTGTTTTGCGTTGTCTCTGAATTGGAACCATATTTAGGTAGCCTGTTTTGTATTGTGGGTTGTGGGTTATTGTCTATGTGTTAGTTGCTTGTGTCTGCACTATTATATATAGCGTCACGTTCGTTTTATTGTTTTGTATTAGTTTGGTTAAGTGTTCTTCTTAAATAAATAGAAGAATGTATTCACTTCACGCTGCGCCTTGGTCCTCCTCTCTTCCACATTACGACGAACGTGACAGTTTGTTCGTTTTTGGGGTTTGTTCTAAGATTCTTTCGCTAAACAATCAAGTTTTTTGACTGAGATAAAGAAACCCAAATGCATTCACATGCATCGAACATCACCTCAATTGACAGCAATGGATGATCAGCAATGCATGGCTCTGAAGAACTCTTCTAAGGAACTCGTGTTCTCTCTAAGACTCAGGCCAGAAGGGGACTTTTACCTGGCATTCATCTTACCCATGTTAGCAGTAGGAGGTACTGTTCAATACACAGACAGGCAGTTCAGAGCATAGAAATATAATTACTGGAATGGACATTTCCATTTAAGTCAATGTTATGGGATGGGCTTTGTCCTTTCTAATTCTATTTCTATGTGACCATGATGGCAGAGTTAGTTGGTTAGCCCTGTGGTGTGGGACGTTCAGCCAAGCCAACCCTAGTTCCTGTAAGTGCTGTGATGGTGATGACACATTAGGCTGCAGTACATTCAGCTCAACCATCTGGAGATCAAACTGCAGGCCAAACACAGGCAGGAGAGATGGACGGACGGGCACCGGCATGCCAACTGTTTCCATGACCACCCACAGTCAGTCTATCAGATGAGAGAATGTCATCGCCGGGCAGGATACTGATGATCAACGGTTAAGAACATCTGAGGGATCATTCGTATGTATGATACATGGAAAAAGAGAGTAAGCCAAGACAAAGCATTGATGTGATAGATGCCAGACAACTTCATGAATAAGAATGTCCAGGACTCAAAAGCACTTTCAATGAAGAAGAGAATTTCCCTTGAACAATATTTTTAGTCAAGGTCTAGATTTAGGCCTAATCTGAGTCCGGGAAACCAGCTAAAAATCTGAACAGTCTAGTTGAAATTGAGATTAGATAAATGAATCTGTAAATTGGGTAATGTCCAGGTAATGATTGAAAATCTTCTGTGTCACCTCCCTCCGTACAGTACCTGTGATCAGGAATGCTTGTTCACTTCCTTATCTTCTGTMCTTCCATTTAATTAAAGGGCTGTGATGTTTGGCTTGTTTACAGCACTAACAGACCAGTGAAGTCCCACATATGGTCCAAACACCTTGTTGGGACAGTCATCTAACTATCTTACTGTAGTACAGTTTCACCAGTGTGTGTGTGTTTGTGTGTCCAAAATAAATTGTGATTTGTCTGCTATGTGAAGGATTAGGAAACACGTGTCTAATAAAGTTTCCCTCATCAGTCTGCTTGCTCACCTCTGTCCCACATCGCTTTACCCTTCGTATTGCATAGAGAGAGAAAGTAAATATTTTCGGGCAACGTGCTGCTGCTGTATAATTGAAAAATGCAGAGTATCGAATGAACGGCCCTGATCCAGGTGTGTGTAAGTAAACAGTAAGTTCAGGAATGCTGTAGCTTGAGAAAACAGTTTTTTTTGTGCAGCCAGGTCGCTGTGAAGCGAAGGTGGGGAAATGAAAACAACTTGCTATGAATGCAGGGTCTCAGAGAGAGAGAGGAGTAACTGCAACATGTGCTGACGAGAGCCAGAAAGCAGCCAGGTCTAATACACAGTCACTGAAACTCTACGAAGACCTCGCCACTAGTTCCCTTTCCCCATCCTGCAGCAGAGCCAAGATGTACTGTGCTGGTTTGGTTACACCTCCACCACAGTTGCTGAATTTGGTGCTGGAAAGGACCATGTTAAAGTCAAATATCTGAGCCTTTACAGTACGGTTCGGATCAGCACAATAAATTAATTAGGACCAAACTACTTTTCTCAGAATAGGATTTAAGAGCACAGAGATAGTGTGTTGGTTTTACAGCGTTCCAGACAGTTGATGTTGTGGTGAGGACACACACTTAACAACAACGACCCAAGTATTTTCAGAATGTGGTTGTGAAATCATCCCAGCACTCCTCTTCCTCTCTCTCTTTCCATCCCTCCCTCTCCTCCAGCCCCTTCCATCTCCTACCCCCTCTCTTTCTCTCTCTCTCTCTCTCTCTCTCTCTCTCTCTCTCTCTCTCTCTCTCTCTCTCTCTCTCTCTCTCTCTCTCTCTCTCTCTCTCTCTCTCTCTCTCTCTCTCTCTCTCTCTCTCTCTCTCTCTCTCTCTCTCTCTCTCTCTCTCTCTCCTCTCTCTCTGTCTCTGTCTCTCTCTGTCTCTAAGCCAAAGCAACAAAACACTACTGTTAAAATTCAAAGTGAGTCAAAATGTGGTCTGAAAGTAACTTCCAAAGCCCTCTGTGTCTTTACAACCCAGCCATCTTTTAATGAGAACCGACCACTGGTCTCACCGGAGTTTGACTGGGACAGATTGTCTAGTTTGACAATACCATCTGGCTGTCGGGGAATAACAACACCTGTTTGTGGTGTGTTGTGGTGTGTGTGTGTTGTGTGTGTGTGTTGTGTGTGTTGTGTGTGTGTGTGTGTTGTGTGTGTGTGTGTGTGTGTGTGTGTGTGTTGTGTGTGTGTGTGTTGTGTGTGTGTGTGTGTGTGTGTGTGTGTGTGTGTGTGTGGCGTGTGGTCTCTTTAAGAAAACTGACGCTGCCCCTAACTCATGTGCCACACATCCTCTCCATACATGACCTAAACACTCTGTAAGAGCCACCTCCCCTCAGCAGAATAACTTTACAACTCTAATCCTAACTATAGATCAACAGGCAAGAGCACACAGTACAGATTGCATTACATGTACTATGTAGTGTGAGGCTTGCACTGCATTTCGGCAGCCCATTTTCTGCATTGTTAGCTGGAAGGAAAGCATCAATCACGACTTAAATCCACATTTGTACATTTCTCTCACCTTTTTGAAATAGAGATGTTTTTATGTTCCTACAGTGCTGATTTAAAATGTAATTCCAATCAGAAGTAATCATTTTTAATCCCAGAATCAGTTGATTATACTGAGCTGTTCCCTTTGTTTGTCACAGTTTACACATACAGCTGAAGTCGGAGGTTTACATAAACTAGTTTTAATGACTCCAACCTAAGTGTTTCAACCACTCCGCAATTTCTTGTTAACAAGCTATAATTTTGGCAAGTCAGTTAGGACACTACTTTGTGCATGACACAAGTAATTTTTCCAACAATTGTTTACAGACAGATTATTTCACTTATAATTCACAGTACCACAAAAAAAATTGTAGACCTCCACAAGTCTGGTTCATCCTTGGGACAATTACAAATGCCTGAAGGTACCACGTTCATCTGTACAAACAATAGTACGCAAGTATAAACACCATGGGACCACGCAACCGTCGTACCGCTCAGGAAGGAGATGCGTTCTGTCTCCTAGAGATGAACGTACTTTGGTCGAAAAGTGCAAAATCAATCCAGAACAACAGCAAAGGACCTTGTGAAGATATGCTGGAGGAAACATAAAAGTACAAAAGTATCTATATCCACAGTAAAAACGAGTCCTAATGAACTAGGCTGAAAGGCCGCTCAGCAAGGAAGAAGCCACTGCTCCAAAACCGCCATAAAATAGCCAGACTACGGTTTGCAACTGCATATGAGGACAAAGATCGTACTTTTGGAGAAATATCCTCTGGACTGATGAAACAAAATAGAACTGTTTGGCCATAATGACCATTGTTATGCTTGGAGGAAAAAGCGGAGAGCTTTCAAGCCAAAGAACACCACCCAACCGTGAGCACGGGGGTGTGCAGCATCATGTTGTGGGGTGCTTTGCTGCAGAGGGACTGGTGCACTTCAAAAATAGATGCATCATGGGAAAGAAATTATGTGGATATATTGAAGCAACATCTCAAGACATCAGTCAGGAAGTTAAAGCTTGGCGCAAATGGGTCTTCCAAATGGACATGACCCCAAGTATACTTCCAAAGTTGTGTTAAATGCTAAGACAACAAATCAAGGTATTGGGAGTGGCCATCACAAACCCTGACAAATCCCATAGAAAATATGGCAGAACTGAAAAAGCGTGCGAGCAAGGAGGGCTACAACCTGATTCAGTTACACAGCTCTGTCAGGAGGAATGGGCCAAAAATTCCCCCAACTTATTGTGTGAAGCTTGTGGAAGGCTACCTGAAACGTTTGACCCAAGTTAAACAATTAAAGGCAATATACCAAATACTAATTGAGTGAATGTAAACTTCTAACCCACTGGAATGTGATAAAGAACAAAAGCTGAAATCAATCCTTCTCTTTACTATTATTTCTGACATTTCACATTCCTAAAATAAAGTGGTGATCCTAACTGACCTAAGACAGGGAATTTTTACTAGGTTTAATGTCAAGAATTGTGAAACTGATTTTTGGCTAACATGGAACCAAACCGAGCCATCGTGCGCCATCGTGCATAAATGTATTTTGTCCCTCCACAGCAAACGCGATCATGACATGCAGGTTAAAAATATCCAAACGAACTCTGAACCAATGACATTAATTTGGGACAGGTCAAAAAGCACCTTATATATCTATGATCGGCAAATTTAGCTGACTAGCTTGCACTTGCTAGCTAATTTGTCCTATTTAGCTAGCTTGCTGTTGCTAGCTAATTTGTCCATGGACATAAACATTGAGTTGTTATTTTACCTGAAATGCACAAGGTCTTCTACTCCGACAATTAATCCACACATAAAACAGTCAACCGAATCGTTTCTAGACATCTCTCTTCCTTCCAGGCTTTTTCTTCTCTTGACTTTATATTGCGATTTAGCAACTTTCATAAATTAGGTGCATTACCGCCACTGACCTCGTTCGTCTTTCAGTCACCCACGTGGGAATAACCAATGAGGAGATGGCACGTGGGTACCTGCTTCTATGAACCAATGAGGAGATGGGAGAGGCAGGACTTGCAGCGTTATCTGCTTCAGAAATAGAACTGACTTCTATTTTAGCCCTTGGCAACGCAGACGCTCATTGGCTCGTGCGAGCAGTGTGGGTGCAATAATTGAATAATATAGATTTCTAAATGTATTTTGCAATGCTCGCGCACACGACGCGAGCGGTGTAGTCAGCCTGTAAGGTGTATGTAAACTTCCGACTTCAACTGTAGCAGGGGTTTTAACAGTCGTGCCTTAATGTAAATGTAAGCCGACTCGCATCTTCTCTTACAGTTCATTATAACTCTCTCCTATATTTCCTACGCACACAAACACACACAGACTCTCTCACACACACACACAAATAAAGGGCACACAAATAAAGGGCATATTCCTATCCACCGAGCTCTGTTGTGACCTAAATAGCAGACCACACCTACATGTACGGAAACATGAGCTTTACAAAGTAGGGAAGTATATTMATCTCAAAGTAAAACCATATGATACATTCCCCTCTGCTATATATTTGCAGCTGTAGCATAACATTGCTGGTTAGGGAGAATAGAAGGTGTTGGGAACACAAGTTTATAGTCTCAGCATGGAGTCAATAAAATACAATACAACTTCACTTGTCCGTCATTGTGAATCGGAGGTGTCTTTTAGCTGACAATACAATGCACCTTTATTTGTCTGTTGTGAAAAGGAAACGTGTCTTTGGTGGTCTTCAGACTTTTCCCCCAGGCAGTACACACTGTGTTACAGCTCTTTTGGTGGTCTTCAGACTTTTCCCCCAGGCAGTACACACTGATGGCACGTGGTACCTGCTTCTATGAACCAATGAGGAGATGGGAGAGGCAGGACTTGCAGCGTTATCTGCGTCAGAAATAGAACTGACTTCTATTTTAGCCCTTGGCAACGCAGACGCTCATTGGCTCGTGCGAGCAGTGTGGGTGCAATAATTGAATAATATAGATTTCTAAATGTTTTTGCAATGCCGCGCACACGACGCGAGCGGTGTAGTCAGCCTGTAAGGTGTATGTAAACTTCCGACTTCAACTGTAGCAGGGGTTTTAACAGTCGTGCCTTAATGTAAATGTAAGCCGACTCCGCATCTTCTCTTACAGTTCATTAAACTCTCTCCTATATTTCCTACGCACACAAACACACACAGACTCTCTCACACACACCACACAAATAAAGGGCACACAATAAAGGGCATATTTCCTATCCACCGAGCTCTGTTGTGACCTAAATAGCAGACCACACTACATGTACGGAAACATGAGCTTACAAAGTAGGGAAGTATATTCATCTCAAAGTAAAACCATATGATACATTCCCCTCTGCTATATATTTGCAGCTGTAGCATAACATTGCTGGTTAGGGAGAATAGAAGGTGTTGGACACAAGTTTATAGTCTCAGCATGGAGTCAATAAAATACAATACAACTTCACTTGTCCGTCATTGTGAATCGGAGGTGTCTTTTTAGCTGACAATACAATGCACCTTTATTTGTCTGTTGTGAAAAGGAAACGTGTCTTTGGTGGTTCTTCAGACTTTTCCCCAGGCAGTACACACTGTGTTACAGCTCTTTTGGTGGTCTTCAGACTTTTCCCCAGGCAGTACACACTGTGTTACAGCTCTTTTGGTGGTCTTCAGACTTTTCCCCCAGGCAGTACACACTGTGTTACAGCTCTTTGGTGGTCTTCAGACTTTTCCCCAGGCAGTACACACTGTGTTACAGCTCTTTGGTGGTCTTCAGACTTTTCCCCCAGGCAGTACACACTGTGTTACAGCTCTTTTGGTGGTCTTCTGACTTTTCCCCAGGCAGTACACACTGTGTTACAGCTCTTGTGGTCTCAGACTTTTCCCCCAGGCAGTACACACTGTGTTACAGCTCTTTGGGGTCTTCAGACTTTCCCCAGGCAGTACACACTGTGTTACAGCGTCTCTCTGGTCTTGGTGCTGGAAAGGACCATCTCTCTTGGTCTTTTGGTGGTCTTCTGACTTTTCCGCCAGAAACCACACACTGTGTTACAGCTCTCCTATGATTCAAATCAATTAGAAACTACAAGTCTAGAACGACTTTTCACACTTATAAGAGCTTAGCTAGGCTCCCTCCCTCCTCCCCCCCTCTCCCCCTCTCTCTTCTCTCTCTGTGGTATTAATGTGATGTTCCTCAGAGATTACATTCG